>NW_022900947.1:9417519-9417729 GCF_012274545.1 Fukomys damarensis
AAAGAATAATATCCAGAAAACAGCAAAGTTCTGTTGCTGTTGTGGTACCTGGCACCATTTTTTATTAGCATCTTAATCATCATCTGGAAAGAGAACATTCTTGTGTAATATCATTAAATGTAGCTCTGATAAAGCATGGTTCCTACTGTGTATCATAAAGCAGGTATAAGATATTTTACATTCATAGAGGTATGATACAGTACCATCCTA
>NW_022900947.1:9418125-9431730 GCF_012274545.1 Fukomys damarensis
TCTTTTTACTTTTTCACCTTCTCCTTTTAATTTCTTGCCTTGCCTATTTGATTTGCTCTGTTGGGCCTCATGGTGTTGTTGCCTTCATTGTCTTTTTCTAGGATCTTGTTTAGAATTCCTTGTACTGCTGGTTTGGTATTCATGTAGTTTCTCAGGTGTTCTTTGTTGTGGAAGTCTCTTATTTCCCCATCCATTTTGAAAGAGAGTTTTGCTGGATACGTCAGTCTAGGCTGGAGGTTGTTCTCTTTTACTACTTGAAATATCTCATTCCAGGCTCTCCTTGCCCCAAGGGTTTGTGTTGAAAAATCTGCTTTGATTCTGATGGGCTTTCCTTTATATGTGATTTGTTTCTTTTCTCTTACTGCTTGTAGTATTTTCTTCTTCTGTTGGGTTTCTGGGATCTTGATTATTATATGTCTAGGTGTAGATTTTTTTTTTATTGTAGCTAGTTGGGGTCCTACATGCCTCAGTTATCTGAATGTCAAATTCTTCCCCTCTGGGAAGTTTTCTGTCATTAATTCTGCAAACAGCTTTTTAAAGTCATTTGTATTTTCTCCTACTACTTCATGTATTCCTATCAGTCTTATGTTATTCTTCTTTGCATCATCTAGGAGTTGTTGGATCGATTTCTCATGATCCCTTACTGTTTTAAGAGACCTCTCTTTTCATGGTCACTGACTGCAGTCTTATCTTCTATATCTGAGAGTCTATCTTCACATTCTCTTATTCTGTTGCATACACTTTCTATGGAGTGTTTAATCTCCTAGATATGTGTTTGAATCTGTTTTATGGATTCCATTTCTTTCCTATGTGGGGAGTTTATTTTTTCCATTTCTTTCTTATGCTGGACCTTCATGGCTTCTATCATGGTCCCGAGATCATCTATTTTTTTGTCAGTTTCTGCTCTAGAGTCTCGAATCACGACTTCCATTTTGCTCACTCTCTCTATGGTTATCTGGGAAATTATTTCTGTTTTGAATTTTTCTAGAGCCTGATTGATCTGTTTTGTTACTTCCTGTACTTTGAGTTCAGGGTGTCCTGGTCACTATTGGCCTTTTCATCCTCATTTGCCCTACTGTTTGCCATTGGTGAACTGGAAGTCCGTCCTTGTGTCTTGCTTAAGTATTTTCTCATTTTTATTTTTGTTGTCGGACTGTCCTTGGTTTAATCTCTGGGTTATCACCCAAATCTTCCTGGTATATTTGCGCTCTAGCTTCTGTGTCTCTAATGACCCATAGACATTCTCATCTTCATAACATCAGAGAAACAGCTCATCAAATCAACCGCAATGCTTTACCCCAACAGACACAATCAGCAACACATTATGATCAAGCACAACTTAGACACTGACCACCTGTGGTAGTCACTAATCTATCACTCTTAAATCATTTGAATCAAGTTGAAATCAAGAAGCAGTCCAGAACATGTCTGCAGTGAACACAATTTCAATATACTGTATTTACCATTTAATGGCTCAGACAGAGCGAGGATGCAAGTCCCCTGGTCTCAGTTAGCTGATGGCTGAACCCCATGATGCTGACTGACCTTGGGCTGCAAGGCCCAGATTGAGTTCCCCAACCTTTTGAATGGTTGAACTCCACAACATTCTATTACAGGTTTCCCACGCCCTTTCTTTAAAGATGTTCAAAGTTGGGAACTCAGAAAAATGCCCTCTATGACCACCTCTGCCTCTGCAGAGTGGGTCCAAAGACTGGCACAGTCAGGAGGTCTGAGAGTGTGGAGGGGGGGACTTATGGGGGTTCAGGGGTGCCCACACGGCTACATTCCTGGCACTGGAGCAATGGCGGTGGGTCAGGAGCAGGCGTGGCTCTCCTTCCCGCAGTGGATCAGGGCCCAGGCTACCTCCCAGCGCTTGAGTGATGGTGGCTGGGTTGGGAGCAGGCATGGCTCTCCTCAGAATCTCTATTTCTTTTCTAATGTGCTTCTTAAATCTCCACACTGGGTAAAAAGCCAATTTAACTAATTTCATTGACTTGGAAAATTGAAGGAAGGGAGGGTGAGCAGAAAGAAAAAAGACATCTATTGGCACAAGGTTTGACCCAGACGAAGGGTACCACTGGCAGGCATGAAGGTACCATTGGAAATCTGTGGCCTCTGGCTTCGGTAAGATCAATAGGAAAATCATCTTAGCACTCAGCAGTCAGCTCCTCCTAAGCCTAGTGCATGACTCGTCTCTGCTGCAGAGAGACATTGCTACAGCGTTCAGCAAAACTGAAAGATCTGAAATACACAGAGCTCCTCAAATCTACACAGACTTCATTTTCAAACACTATAAATTCTCTGCCTCTCTTAAACTGCCAACATTTCTTGAAAGTTTTTTTCTAGATTAGTGGACACAAAAATCATAAGACTCACAACAGTTTTAAGTTTTCACACAATGAATTGAACAGAAGTTTCAGCATACTAGCTCTCGTGTTATCTCTGTGGTTTTCAGGGAGCTCCCTATGCTCTGTGTGCCTCAGTTCCCTCACCTGCAAAGTGAGGGCCTTGCAAGTAGAAAGAACTGAATGAATGTTAACATTTTAATCACAAATTTATAATAGTTAATATTGTAAATATTAATGGTTAATATTGTGGACATTTCTAAAGTTCTTCCTCTTTCCTCCCTCTTTCCTTCCTTCCTTCTTTCCTTTCTTCCTCCCTCCCTTCCTTCCTTCTTTCAACTCAAAGACTGTAGGTACCTCTGTTTTAACTCCTGTAACATTGCTTACTTTAGAAGTTAAGGGACTACATTTTATTTTTTTATAGTTGCTTGTTGAAAGTATCTTTATTTTTAATCTTTATTAAATTTATTGGCACATTTTAGGCATACAATAGTTACATTCATCACTGGGATCTTGTACCTACACATGACCTATCAGGTCCTTATTTTTCCCCATTCCCCAGCCCTCCCTTCACCTGCTTCATCCTTCCCTGTTTACAAAGACATTGTTTCCATGGTTTTCCTTTTCACATATTTTTTCCCTTTTTACTTTTCCCTTAGCCCTCCCACTTCCTCTATTCTTTTAGACTTTTCTTCCTATTGCATAGTTTCAATTATACATTCTAATCCTTATTTATACTTTGAGTGTTTCACACCAGAGAAACTATTCGGTATCTACACGTGTGACTTATTAATTTCACTTAAGAGTATGGCCTCAATGCACCATTTATAGCTAAGGAGATGCACATTGAGGGACTACATTTTATTAGTCACAGAGAATATGCCTTCACCTGTACAAACAAATCTACACTTCACTTATAAAACAGATTTATCTTCCATGAAGCCTCTGTTTTTTGCTGCTTCAGAGTCTGCATTAGCAATGGTGCTGTTTGGTGAAATACACAGTGTTGTGTAATGCCAGACAAAGGGCAATACAACCTTGCATAAGACTGATAAATTTCGAACAAGGGAGTATGTGGCATTCATACTGGGATTTCTCTTTCCTCAGTTAGAAAGAGCTGAACACAAGTATAAAGCCTATTATCAGTCTCCTGTTCAGTTCCTTTGAAATCTTTTGTGAGTCTCTGCTATCTCTGGAGACGAATCATCAAAGAAAAGTTAATGTGTGGTTGGGGATTAGGCGAATAAATGCCTATAGAATTCAGAGGCCATCATTGTCATTTGCATCCTCCCATTAATAAGGCAAATCTTATCCTTCTCAGTTAATGAACTACAGAAGAGAGATGCTAGAGCAACTGGACTTTCAAGCTGTATAGGATTCCCAGTGCCAGCCGAAGGGAGCCACCCTAGTTATGTCCCCGCCAAGGATGGATAACTAGCAACTTAATAAATAATTCTGTTTACACTTAAACTTGTCATTTTTACACATGGGCTCGGACCAAATTTCAAGCATTCTTGACTAATAAAAGGGAGCACGTTACACTTCACAAGTAAGTTTGACGAGACATCCTGTAGTCTTACCAGAACGCAAAGTTCATAAATTCCTCAAGGAAATGTCCTGCTAGCCATTTCCAAAGGCTCTCTCTCCCTTCCTCCTTCCCTCGCACCCCCACCCCGTCTCTGGGATTCTTGCTCCAGCCACTGACCTAGGCACCCTAGCTTGTTGAGCAGCAGACAACTATGCTCACAGGGAACAAGATGGAACAGAAGTTAAAAGACTGCACAAAATTACAGACGTGTAACTCAGAAAATGGTGTTGTGGCTTGGCTATGCCACTTGGAGACCATATATCCTCACGGATTTACTCAATTATCTTTGATTGATGAGTTATCTCATAACTCTAATGTGTATATAAGAATATTGTCCTCTCACTCCATCTCACAAAGGTACTTTGAGGGTATTAGAACTTTTATGAGAGCAATTCTAAGTCTCAAAGTGCCAACTGGAAGTCCTTCTGACTCCACTCATTCCATAGCATAAGGTCATGTGCAAAATACTCTCTGGTGTTAGACTGCCTGAATTTAGCTTCAGGCTTCCACGACATTCAACTGTCACACTGAACAAGTAAAATGGAGGTAAAGTTAGAATCAGCTCGTGGAACTGTTAGAAGAATGATGTAGAACAGCTCCTGTGTGACACTGAGAAGCATGCCTAGAACCCAGAAAACGCTCCATGAAAGTTAAGGTATGAGCCATCGAGCATTTAAGTGGCTTCCTCTCAAGTACATGTGAACTCTGAGGATGCCAAGAATGGATAGGATTTAGTGGCTGCCTTTAAAGGTCTCACAGTCTTGTGAAGGGTAGGCACAGATAAATAAGTACTGTGACTCGGATTAAATATTGTAAAGTGTAGGGCACAGCTTCATCGTGACCTTCTCTACTACCCTTTTGCACTTATTCTGTTACCCTGCTCTTCATTGGTAAATTCCCCATAATCACATCTACTTTTCATGGCCTCAACTACCAACTGCACACCAGTGGAGTCACAATAGCCCCACAAAGCAACATGAACGTGCACAAATGTAACGATGATAATCAACTTTAAATGATTCCAATGAAAAGTCACAAGGCACGCTAAAAATAATTTGACCTGAATAGAAACAAAAAATACAACATATTAAAGCTTAGGAGATGCAGCTACAACAGTGGTCAGAGTGGAATTAATGGGGGCAATGTGTACATAGAAAAAGAAGAGAGGTCTTAGATTAACGATCCATTCTTCTATTTTAATAAAATGCCAAAAGAATAATAAACTAAAGCCAAGGTAAGCAAAAGGAAAAACATAATAAGAATTAGAGCACAAGTAAATGAAGTAGAAAACACTAGAATTATAGTCATCTTTAGTTTGCATAAGTATATGTTGTGATGATTACACAACTACAAAACCGCCTAATGGCACAATCAAGTGCCAGCACATCTCTCAGAAGTATCACCTTCAGTAAACAACACACGACCGCAGCTGCAAGTATCTTCAACCACATTTTTATAATCCCAACTGAGTCAAGGGGATTGCAAGCTGGAGGCCAGAGTGGGTAACTTAGCAACAAGACTCTGTCTCATAATAAGAACTGTAAAGGTCTGATGTTGTAGCTGGGTGGTAAAGTGTCACTCAGTTTCATCCCTAGTATTGATATTTATGTAATATATATATAATTTATATAATATATATATACACATACATAATATGCACAGATAAATAAGCACTGTGACTCAGAATAAATATTGTAAAGTGTAGGGCACAGCAATATTAGCAATAAAAATAAGAAGTTTTATGCCATGAGCAGGTGGGAATTATCCCTAACTAGTCTAGAATCTGAAAGTCAAACAATAACACACCATACTAACAGGAAAAAAAAAGAAATCACAAAAGCCACATTCATATTAACAGACTCAAAAAGAAGTCATAACTTTTAAAAGTACATGATGAACTGATAGCTTACATACAGAGTTATATTTCATATTTCCAAAGTTAATTTCTTTTCTTTTTTGAAATATGGCTACTGAAGTTTTCATATCACTTATGTAGCCCCACACTTGTGGCTGCATTTGTATTTTTTGCTGGACTCTGGTGGTCTCATTGTGTCTTAGTTTGGAGACCAGTGTTATAAGAGCATAAATGCTTTCCTCACATATTTCCCTACGTTATTTACCAGGAGAGAAAACAGGTGGAGAATGGTTAACCTGCCCCGCTCAGCACACGCTGCCCCACAGTAACAGAATTGGTAGTGGAATCTGGCTCTGTCCTTAAAATTGGAGTTTGCCCTACTTACATCACTGTTCTTCCTTAGAAAGATTAAGCAGTCATTGAATGTGTTTAACATTTAACTTTCAGCACTTTTTTCTTCCTTTTTAGACGTAGGAGGAAGTAAATTTCTTATTTTTCTTTAGTTTTTTTCCTTGTTTGTTTGAGATATCCTTCCACTACGGGTAGCCAGGTACTTTTGCTACCATGAATGTCATTCATTTGCATGTTGCTACTTTTTTCCTTCTCTTGGCTTCTATTATTCAAGACGGTGCCGTGTTCTTCCAGCTGACGTTTTGGTGAACCTTTTTCGGAAGCTACCCATTAGATGACAGACCAGGGTTTTTGTCTGTTTTATATTTATGCTGTGTCAAACACTATAGAAGACACCACTTAAAATACTGCTCATCATCCTCACAGCAATCCCCACTGCAGGGCTGATGACACTGAGGACGCCAGGGCCTGACTGCCGAGGTTGCATAGTAACA
Organism: Fukomys damarensis; assembly: GCF_012274545.1. NCBI lineage: Eukaryota > Metazoa > Chordata > Mammalia > Rodentia > Bathyergidae > Fukomys > Fukomys damarensis. The sequence goes on from NW_022900947.1 coordinate 9,424,759, forward strand.
GAGGCAACTGAACTAAAAGCTGGGCCTCGACTGTCCCGGTGTACCCACCACACCATTCCTCTTAATGTGAAATACATAGGGATTAATCGTGGACCTAAAACCATTAGCCTATTCTTATACACAATTAATGTCACTATGCAAATCTTTTAAAGTTTCACTTTCCATACAAGTTTGCTATAATTCTCTTCTCTTAAAAATTGAGTCTTATGTTTCTTCTCACTGTTAAAGATTATATTCTACAAATGCAGAACAATGATTTACACTTCTAAGTTAAGTAGGAGCTGGGGCTGCTAACAGAATACCTGGAATGCCAGCACTCTGGGAGGCCGAGGCAAGAGGATCACAGGTTTCAGCCCAGCCTGGGCATTATAGTGACTTAGCAAGACTCTGTCTTAAAGGAAAAAAATGTTAAAAAAAGAGCTAAGGATATAGTTCAGGGTGAAGGCCCTGGGTTGAACTAGCAGTACCCTCCCACCAAACAAATATTGGGGGTTAGACATCTGCGTAAATTCCTATCACTCTCTCCAAAGTGCCATACAAAAAGAAGATGAAGTGACATAGTGTCACTTCTCTGGACAAACATCAAACAATCACCTTTCCTTGGCCGTTTCTCCTCCACTATCTTTAATCAGTCTCTGTATGAAGCCCTGGTAGTAATGCCTGCTACTAAATGAGCTTCTTTCTTTTTTTTTTTTTTTTTTTTTTTTTTTTTTTTTTTTGCTTTTTAACGGAACATTCGTGGTTCCTAAAACAAACATGTAAAACCTTTAATCTTCTGAGATTCTAAAAATACTAAGAACAAATTTGATAGATGCAATACTTTTCATCTACATAAAGTCTAAACATTTAGTATTTAGTCAAAATGCATCTTCACTTTTCTCTGCACAGGATAATTTATCCATTCAAGAAGTTAGCTCTCGTAATATAGGAGGGAAAAAAAGAATCAAATGCAATACACCCAATATATACTGCTAGGAGTCATTCTAATCAGATAGAATGTAAGCACATTTGAAGACTATCTCTGAGTTGCTGTGGCATATATATATTTTGAAAACAAAATGCTTTCTTTCTGAAGTCAAAACTATTGATTGCTATTCATTTATACACAGACACACACACACACACACACACACACACATTCATACACCATATCACATTCTCTTTGAACATTCATCTACTAAGGTGATTCCCAAATTGAACTATTGTAAGTATTGTGCCAGTGAGCAGAATATCTTACACATTCCAAGTGTAAGTCCTTAGGACACATCTCTAACCATTATTTCTAAGGGCCTGCTCTGTTTTTTATAAGAAATGGAAATCCCCTGTCAAGCTGGGATTCCAACGTCTTTTGGTGAATAATTCCCATTGCCTCCCTCTGAATTTGCCTTACCTCAACATTCTGTATTCATCAGGGTTCCACCCATGACCGGCCCAACAAGAGTATGTTACAGCAAGCACGACTCCAATTTAGTAGGCCAGTTTCAACTCGGAATCTCAGTTTCTGACTCTGTCTGGACAATTGGGGCTGAGAGTTATCTGCTTGGTAACAACAACATTTATTTACAGCCTCCATGCCTCTGAACACAATAACGTGCTTTCTGATCTGCTCCTGATGGTAAGCTCTGTGCCTAACACAATGTTGGCCACATATTAGTTGCTCAACAAATAGTTTCTAGACACATAAATGAATCAATAAGAAGTAGGAAAGTGAAGGAATATAAAAGGCATAGCCACTACCTCCAAAACCCTACATGCCTTAAGAGAAGAAACACAGCAAAGGAGCAGCAAGCTCATGCAGCTGAGCATCGAAGGATCACTGAGGCTGGGATTGCAGAAATGGAAGCCTCCCCCAAGCTGGGGTTCGGGGAAGGCTGACACATCTCCCAGGTGCTCCAAAGAGTACCTCCACCTGCAAAGGTCTTTCGCTGTGTTTGAAATTATGCTTTCTCATCAGAAAAAGATTCTAGGTGTTTTCCGTCATCAATGAATTCATACTTGGATGGCACAATAACCAGAATGGAGTTTGGAACAGCAGAACAGCACATTTAGTTTGATATTGTCAAAGAAAATATTGGAAAGAGGAATAAGACTTGTTTTTTTAGTTTTATGGTCTGTCCATTTTTTTTTCACAAGCAAACATACATCCATAATGCTACAATTGTCTGGCTGAGTGTCATGGTGCACACCTGTAAACCCTGAATTCTGAGAGGCTGAGGCAGGAGGATCACAAGGTCAAGCCCAGCATGTTGGTTTTTTTGTTTTGTTTTGTTTTCTAAAGAGGCTGGGGAGGCAGTTGTGACAGCCCTGGGTTCAAGCCCCACCAAATGCTGATGACGATGATGGTGATAATGATGATGACGATGACAATAACAACAAACAATTCTCTACAAAGTGGTACAATCTCTTTGTAATCATGTTCTGGAAGTGCTCTTTCCTTCTTTCCTCTCCCTTTCCCTCCTTTTCTTCCTTTCATCTTTCCTTCATACCCCATTTGTTGGGTAATTACTAATCAGCAAGTACTTATTAGGCACTTACATTTCAGGTACTGTGGCAGGCAAGAGCGATGCAGAGAAAATTATTGTCCATGTTATACTGGCATAAAAAATAATCACTATGGCAATGCTTCAAGAGTACAGAAGGTGCCTCGACTCTCAGTTCTGAGGAAGCAGGAAAGACTGAGGCATTTGAACTGGGTCCTGAAAGGAAAAACAACATCATGTGCAAAGGTAGAGCTGTGAGATGAACGATTGAGTCAAAGGATCAGGTAGAATGAGCTGTGGCCAGAAGAAAAAGTAAAGAGGTAAACTGCAGATACATGTGAAGGGCCTGGTCTGCTGGCCAGTTTGGACTTGCTACTGGGGAGCCAGGTAGGTGGAGACTGTCATGGACAGTGTGGCGGGGACACAATTATTAAAGGCAAAAGATCAATTATTAAAGGGAAGACAGTGAGAAGAGCAACGGGCTGAGGGGTTAGCAAAGAAAACATGGAGCAGTGCAGAAGAAAGATGCAAAGCTCAGGCAACAAGAGTAGTGGAGGTGTACAGTGGAGCCCATCTGCAAACAGCAGTTCTGCAGTAGAACTGAAGGTATGGCGGCCAAGGATGTGGGAGAGCGAGGGAGGAGAAGAACAAGGGTGACTCATGTTTCCAGCTTGAGGAACTGGTTGCATGATAACGACACCAGCCCAGACCAGGAGCAAAGGAGGAGCAGCAGGTTAGGGGAAGACGAAACTGCAGGAATGGATGCACGTTGAATCGATGTGTCACAGGGCCACCCAGGTTACACAGCTTGGTAGGCAGGTGAAGATGTGATTTTGGCCTCAGGGCTGGACAGATGAATTTGGAAAACATCAGCACACAGATGACATTTTAAACCTGATAGTGGATGAGGTCACCTAGAGAGAGCAGGTAGTAAGAGTGAAGACCAAGAATATAAACCTAAGGAACCCTGGTATGTAAGAAATATGCGAGAAGAAATATATAAGACACTCAAGACGAGGAGGGGAGTTTAGACAAGCAGGAAAACCAGTAGCCATTGAAGGGGTGCTACTCTAAGGTGTTCCATCAGCACAACACCCAAAGGTGGGCACGGTCTGTAGAAACCTTCATCCTCTTCCTTCTTCCTTCCCAACCCCAAACCAGGACTAGATAGCTCCCATGTGAAGATTCAAGCCCATCCTACTCTATGGGGTAATTTGCACTTAGTCTCTGCAACAGCACAAAGCCAGAAGCTTGGGAGCAAGGCATGGAGTTGGCCCCACCCACTGCTCCTCCATATCTCAGTTCCTGGAACTCAGGGTCCCAACTGCAGGCTCCTGAGACAGGAGTCTCGCCTTGGAGTTCAGGTTTACCTCTTCCCCAGATAAGTCTGAGATACCTTATCTGTCCTTGAACACTCATTCTACCAGTGCCTAGAGTTATCTTGGTTTCTTTGAGTCCCAGGTAGGAGACGAGTGTGGTGTGTGAGTAGCTCCTTCCAGCAAGTAAGCTTTTTATAGATTTCCATAATACCACCAGGTACTCATAGCTGCTATTTCCTACAATGCTATTCATCAATCCCACCAATCCTTCACTCCGTGTAAGCATACACACCATGCATTGCTCTAGACAGAGGAAGGAAGAGTGAACAAAGAGAGAACGAAGCTTCCCTCCCATGGCTTGTTGTCTAATAAGGAAGGCAGATAAGTTTAGCAAATACTGCACCAGGTGGAGAAAAATCAGCCTAGGAACCGGGAGGCTGGAGTGGAGGAGGGAGGCTACCATTTTATAATGGCATTCAGGAAGGATGATGATAGTCCTGAGACAATGACAATGACCTTGAACAGAGAAGGGAGAAAGGAGAGAGAAAGGGAGGGGAGGAAAGGGAGAGAGTCACAAAAAGCATGGTATTTAGAGGACAAATATTCGGGACAGCGGGAGTAATGGGAATTGCAAGGTTAGCAACGGCCCTGAGGCTTAGTCTAGTAAGTTAAGAGAAATAACAACTCCATTGTGGGGTGGAACATGGCAAGGGAAACCATGAAAAATCCTTTGGTTATTGAAAATATTGACATTTACGGTGAGAAAATGGATTTAATTGGTGGAATTGATACGACCCGTCTTCCATTTCAAGAAGACTACGGTGGCTCCCATATTGAGCCTACAACTACAATGAGGTTGGAGAAGACAATCAGAAGCTGAAGACTAGTTAGGATTTGATAGTTAACAAATATGGTGCTTGGACCACGTCGGTAAGGATGGGAATGGTGAAAAGTAGCTGGATCTTGGGTGATTTCAAAGTAGTCTAAGCAGCATGTTCTGATGATTTAGATATGACACAGACAGACAGAAGTCAAGGATGACTTAGATTTTTGGTCAGAGTGACCAAAACAATGAAGTAGCGACCTAGGACTAGGAATGTCACAGGGGTGGGGATTTGTGAGGCAGCTGGATTTTTGACATGTTGAATTTGAGATCTCTATGAGACATTCACCTGGGGATTCAAACAGGCACTTGTCAGGGCAAGTGAAAGCCAAAGGGGGCCAAGGTGTTTCTGTTTTTCAAAGGTGAGAACTCGTGAAGTAGGATTTTGTGTGCCTGGAAGTTTGCCTAAGACTGAGGTGAAGATAAAAAGAGAGTGTATGTGTGTGTGTGGGGGGTAAACTATTGGAGCCAAGTGCTAGTGCACTGTGAGACTCTGACATTTGACAGGAGGGTGGATAGGCCATCCGTCTGCAGCAGGAGGGAATGAATACCAGGTGTTCAGGAACACACGCAGATAGAGTGCAGAAGTACTCTTGTGAAATAAGCAGCCAGGTCAGCAGCTGCGAGCGAGGACAGGAGAGGTAAGTGTGTCGGGAGGTTTGAAGATAAAGCAAAATGTGTCAGACGGTCCTACAGGACAATAATTTTTAAATTCAGTTCATGACCTAATTGTAGGCCTTAAAATCAACTTTGTGATTTGAGCTCCATGCGATGACTTTAAAAAATAATTTAAAATGGAATCCATTTCATGTACTAAGAGTAAGAATTGCATAACAAAAGCTTTACTTCTCTTGCTTGCATGGATGTGTGCAGGTTTGAGAGGTAGCAAAAATGTCCCTTAAATGCTTGCCCAGGGCAGTGGGCGTAAAATGAATACTAAGCTATGGACTAAAAAATATCAGGGTCCTTACTTAATGGAACCCAAAGTTAACATTTACAGTGAAAAGATTACAATACAGACTCATAACACTGTGGCATGGAACCTGCTAAAAGTTCTCTGCCATTCCTGTCCCTTTTCCTTCTTCAGTCGCTACAGGAGCGATTTCTGAGTATTTTCAAGGACGGGAAACTCACCAGCTTACAAGTTTCAGCTGTCAGAAAGTAACTTTAGGATTAGAGTTTGGTGTACTTAATATGAAGTTTGGCCCTACTATTTAATACTGAATCTACCTCTAACACTTCAAAACAAAGCCAGCACCAGAACACTAAAAAAAAAATCTCATTTTAGTGTAAGTTAGCCCAGAGGCACCATTAGCTTTCAAACATGTGCTTTTTCTTCTTCTAACACTGAGTTAACTCAGATGACTGAGCAGATTTCTTTTTTCAAATTTGTTGTGGGATCTGCAGATTCCAAACACAACTTCACTTAGAAAAAAAACGCCTTCACTTTAAACTTTCCCTGCAAAATACATTAGTGAATAATATTTAAGAATGTCAGTAAATGTTAAAATAGAGTTATACATTTCTAATGGATTCAGTTGTCTAGATATTGTAATTTAGAATAATGAAAGCACTACTCTAGTTGTCTGATTGTTTAAAATGACTTTGAGATTTAGCTCAAACCAATTTTCGATTTACCCAGTTTCTGAACCGTTTATTTTTTAAAGTACCTTTTCCCTATTGTAAAGTTAATATGAAACTTACTTTTTAGACAGACTATCACACATAAACAAACATACATGGAACATTTTCCCCTTGCAGTGATGTCTTTCCACTGTGTTTACTCTGGTTTACATACACTGGAAACACTGAAGACAAGTGGAAATCACATTTAATAGAATGAGGACTCGTATCAGTGTGCCATCTGCTTACATCAGAAAGAATATGCTAATTTACGATGGTATCGTTATCTTAGTCTGTGTGTTTAGGATTCTTTGAGTAGTTTCACTTTTCTAAGCACCAATTAAACAGGTTAAAAATCACAAAACAGGAGCATTAAATTCATATTCTATTATGTAGTATAGGTCACTAGTATTCTTCACATATTCAGTTTTTGCTTTTTGTCTTCTCTATGCAAAATGTTTCTATAGAGAGAGCAGGGAAATAACAGGATCAGTTCCTCTTCAGGGCTCCGAAGCTCTCTCCCCTTCCAGTCGGCAAGTCTCCACAAGCCTGCTGCTGAGTCAGACCCTCCTCTACCCGCTGAGAAATCCTTCTCCCTGAAAATCACTAAAGCTGCGGAAACCTTCGGGGCCTCCCGGGGCGGAGGGGCCGGGCCGCCCGTGACAGC
>NW_022900947.1:9438525-9440335 GCF_012274545.1 Fukomys damarensis
GTGTCACCTGCGCCGTCGCCCGGGCCGGGAGGGCGCCGCGCCGCCCTGGGCTGTCAAGGTCGGGGTCCTCTGGTGTACCGAGATCGCTTTGGTTTCTGTGGTTTTTCAGGATTGCGTGATGTTCTGTGGGTGTAAAAACCAAAGGACACCAGGGGCCAGGGTAGGTAGGGTGTTTTCCTTGGGGACTTTGAAACAGCCTGGAGGGAGCAACCTTCACCTTGGGAAAGCAGTGGTGGAGGTGTGTTTGAACTGGACGTCAGGAAATGAGAGTGGTACTTGTATTCGTCCGACTCAGATCTTGTCCGTGATTTCCATACAGGTTTCTGAGGTGGCCAATGAGTTGCTTAGTTGACATTAAAAGAGCTAATTTTTGAAGAGCAAATCAGCATTTATTGTGATAATTCCGTTTAAGTCCATTTTTTTGATTAAGCATTGACAGAGAACAGAATTTGACCTTAACCGGTGCTTATTTAACTCATGGAACTTTTTCCGTTGATCGGTTTTCAGGGTTTCACCTTTAAAGTGTGGATCCTGTCTCAGTTCACCCAAGTAACAGTTAACAGTTTTTGTTGACTGTCTTCTTTTCTGGTTCCTCCCTGAATAAAGAGAAGGTGACCTGTGGAGATGAAAACATGAAATTTTGAAATAATAATCTACCACGATTTCCATGTTCTTGAGCAACTGTGTTTTGGGCCTTGGGCTTTTCATTTTTTAACTGAAAACTTGCCGCAAAAATTTAGAGGTAATTTTGCATTCTTAAAGCCATGATACGGACCAATTAGCAAAACATATACCGTAACCCATATTTAACTGTACTGCTTTTGGACAAAACATGGATCTCACCATGGGCTCTAGGACGTCACACAGCTTTCTTATGGAATTTGAGATGTTTGGAAGAGAACTTTAAACACTGAGGCATTTTAATGAGGGAAATAAGGCTCTCGTGCATGGAGTGATTTCTTCACGGCCCCTTAGTTATGCTTAGAAAGTATGTTCATGATCTTGTGAGCACTTGAGAAATTTTTAAAAGGCATTACATATCAAGGTCCTTAAAAATTATTTTGTAAGAAGCAGGTTTATTTTTCAGAGTATCACATTTATTGATTTTAAGTAACAGCGTGGTCCATACTTCCACTGGCTAAATCTTTGCACAGAATTGTTAAGTGTTAACTCCCTTGCAGTAGAATTACCAGCAATTTATACATCCCTGAAAAAGAAAAACTACTGTAGACGTGGATTTTCCGTTCTTATGACAGCTTGATTTTTCTTTGATGACAGTTTTTTCTTAATTTAAATATAATTTACTTTTGAAAATGACTTCAAGAGACTTGAATAGTCTTGTATTACGTTTATTAAGAATAATCAAAGTCCATAGTTGTTTATTGGCAGTGTATCTCAGTGGATCCACCTATGGGTAACAGCAGATAATTGCTTAACAGTTCATGGATAAGTGAAATAAAAACACTTTAAAAGAAACTGTACTAAAATTGGAATGAAATACCTTAAAGGTTCAATGAACAGTGAAAAACAAAAGATGTATTTCCTGTACTGCCATATCTTGAAAGGCATTTTTCATTTATACAACAGACTGTAGTATTGCAACTTGTTTTGGAAGATTTAAGATTTAAAATTTTCACATACATAACTGATATATTTTAATTAAGAAAGACCACTTAATAAACAAGACCTAGCCGAATATAATTGCATTCTGATTATGTCTTTAAGGATTTTCAAAGTTAAAAGTATACTTTTAAACATGTACTTTAAAAATATGTAAGTGTATGTGTGTGTGTGTGTATATATATATATA
>NW_022900947.1:9440358-9480374 GCF_012274545.1 Fukomys damarensis
ACACACACAAAATCTTTATTTTTACCATATCTATAGTTCTCTCTGTATGAAAAAAGTAATTGCATGGTTCTATCTCTGTGAAATATATTAAGAAGATGAAAGTTTGTCCAGTATTTAACAAATATGATTTCAAATAGGAAGGTCTTGCCTGTGACTGTTTGTAAGCTACTTACAATATTCTCTCGCTTTTATGTATTTCATTTTTTAATAATTGCATACATTTTTAGCTAAGGTGTACAAGTTGAATTTGAATTTTAAACTCGTTAGAGCCTGTAACTGAAACAGCTCTTTTCTCCGCAGCCTCTTCTGAAGCAGTCTCCTTGGAGCAACCACCAGAGCAGTGGCTGGGGCACAGGAAGCATGTCCTGGGGAGCGATGCACGGCAGAGATCATCGGAGAGCTGGAAACATGGGGATTCCAGGAACTATGAACCAGATATCTCCACTGAAGAAACCCTTTTCTGGTAATGTCATAGCACCACCGAAATTTACCCGCTCTACTCCATCATTGACTCCAAAGTCTTGGATTGAAGATAATGTGTTCAGAACAGACAACAATAGTAATACACTCTTACCCTTACAGGTAAGAATGGTATGTAAATGGCTTTATTTCTAATGTTAACCTTTCAAACTAGAAAGTTGGGTGGTGGCAGCAGATAGCAATATAGTAAAATTAATGAAAAAATATGGTTCTACTTTTTAAGAATATATTTTAATTATCAACAGATAAAATACACAGGAAGAATTGAGTGTAAAAAATAACACAATGCAGAATAAGCTTTGAAAACAAGCTTTCTAAAAATGTAGAGAAACCTTTTATTTTTCTTAAATATAGATGGAAGCTTTTAATTAGCAGCTTCTTAAAAATGTCTACTTTTATTAATCTCTAGCAGACAATCAAAATTTGTTTTTCCTAAAATATAGCTAAGCTAAAATATTATATAACTGTAATACTCAAAAATTTTTCAATGATGAGCTGTCTGTATATTAGAATTTGTTTGGTACAACTGTGATTTTGGCAGAGTAATGTTAAAATATTAAGGCTTTTATATATCGAATTCAAATTTGGCTTCACTGCTTTGATGACTGTATTTGTGCAAATGTGGCCTAATACCTAAAGAGATTAGATATTATTTTCAGGCCTGTTAATAATTTTTTGAGGTCCCCTTATGACTATTTCAAATGAAATTTTATTTTCCCTAAAACTTGTAAAGGAGACAACAGAGATTTAAGACAGGAAGAACTTTGATTGTTTTTCTTGGTGGGTGGTTGGTATGGGGAGGAGAACTGCTCATTTCTGATGAAAACTTCTATGCTATTGAAGGTGAGATCTAGTTTGCAGTTGCCAGCTTGGGGCTCAGATTCACTCCAAGATAGTTGGTGCACTGCAGCCGGAACATCCAGAATAGACCAGGTAGGCTGCACAGTGTGTATTTTTCAGGATTTTGGCTAGGAGTTTAGTATTTACATTATGAGTAGGATTGATCATTAACAATTCAATTATATCTATTTGAGCATATGTCAATGGGCATTAAAGCAATTTATTTTTAAAAGATCACCTGATTTGCACTATTTGATATAAAAAGTCATTTTCAAATTTAAATCATTTGTAATTTTATAATTTTAAACTATAATATTTTTGAAAAGAAGACTTAATCATATACCCAAGAGCACCTGACTTTAAACATCAGTCAAACTAAACAGATTTATCTCCTTTCAGAATAATTTGCAATTAGGTACAAAGTCATATGTTTATTTAAGATCATGTTTTACAGAACTTTCCAGTGAGTTTTTGTCTTGAAATCTTCTGTATTTGTCTTGAAATATATATTTTTAAAAGCCCTGTCTTAAGTTTATTATTTTACTTCTGTAAAAACTTTGGAGTATAGTATTTATTTATTCTAAATTTTATTATTATGCTTTCAGCCTTCAAATCATGTATCTTTAAGAGCCTTGTAGTTGCAAAATGCTATCTATCTTCTTGTGGACTGAATTTGAATGTTTACTGGGTGGCAGGTGATGAGGATTATTATAGCACATTCAAAACTCAGTCTTTACCTATGAGAAGTCTTAGAGAAGCCAAGTTTGAGTTTAGACTTAACATTCTGTGAGTTAAGTGAATGAAACTGTTATCCTCAGCTAAGGCTCTTTCTCAGTCAATTTAACAGCAAGAGATAATTTTAAAAATAGACTATGTAAGCAGATTAATAATACATTTGTGAACATTCTGATGTAGAAGATTAGCCCAAACTTCAGTAATCAACCCTTAGCACTTATTTTAGACAAATCCTGCCTGTGTGGCACCATTGTCCTTCCAGTGTCTCCACTAAGAAATAGGAGTTATCTTGTGTAATTGGCATTTTTTATCTTATTAGTATGTTAACTACTAAGCTATTTCTACTATTTTTTTCACTCTGATCCAGCTAACTTTTCTTAGTGACATTTTATTTATGGTAACCCTTTTATATTGTTCAAATTAAATACTGAAATGTCAAGGAGATTGTATATTAGGAAAGAAAAATCATTGTAATTATTTTGAAAGTGGCAAAAAGGGCATGATTATTCTGTGTGTGTGTGTGTGTGTGTGTGTGCACGCAAAAGCAATAGGATATGTCTGGGGCCCGGGGGCAGGGCCAGATGCTGAGCAATTAGATTATTGAAATATTTTTAATTGATAGAGTTTAGCTAGAGATTAGACAGAGGTCATAACAAAAGGAGTTTTCAAACTGGCCTCTGGAATAGCCACCCGACAAGAATACCTGTCCTCCTAGTTTAACTTCAGTCATAACTCCTCTTTGATCAGATCTGTGGTTTTCTGTAAGTTTATTTTAAGGTGAAGGATTTTGGTGCTTACGGATGCATTTTGGTAGACCATTGAAATACTAACATTTCCTGTGGACTCTTAGGCATAGGTGCAATGAGATGAAATTGAAGACAGCAGTGGAAAGTGAACTAACTCAAGGGGAAGGTCTGCAACTTAGATCTTCTTCCTCTTCCTCTCGAAATCTATGACGTGGAATGAGACCAGATGATCTCACTGGGTCATGGTTTCCTTACTTCTAAGAGGAGAACCTTGAACTAGGTCAAGTGTTGGCCTTGTTCGCCAGCTTTTATACTTTTGTACTGTTTCACCCTGTTTCTGTGTTTCTCTCCTTTACTCCCTCATCCTAACCCTCTGGTTTTTTGTTTTTAGATTATCCAGGCATGGGTTCTTGCAGGGAAGCTATAAGGCAGTGATGTCAGGCAGCAGAAGTAGCAGTCTGTGACCTTCTTGCTAGTCTTAAAAGGAATGGCATCATCTCTTTTAAGTCCCTTCAGGGTTCTTATATAAAATTTGTTCTGTGTTTCCATCGTTCCATAAAAGGTTGAGGTATTTGAAGTTGAGATTCTTAAAAATACAGTAGCAGCTGCTACAAACTGAATTAGTATTTATAATGTTGAATCACAAACATTTTAAAGCAAAACTAAATTTAAAATTGAAATTATCAAAAATGAGCACTCAAATATCTGAGATCATTTTCATTTCTGACCTTTTAATACTTGTAACTTTGTTAACAAATGCAGTATTTTAAACCATTTAACTTTTCCCCTTTTTCTCAAATTAATTAGGTATAGAATATATTAGTTTATAGGAGGGAAATTTTAAGTCTTATGTTTGGATACTTCCAGCCTTAAGCAATATGGAGATCTGAACATGTAACTGAATTCAATAAATGGAAAAGAAATAGTTTGATAGATTAACTTTATCTAAGTAAAACTTTATAGTTGGAATTTCTTATTTTAAATAAGATTAATGGAAAATCTTCAAATGTAGAACTTTTAAAAAGCAAATGTAAGTTTGTACACACATTTCTGACTTTAAAGTGATTATCGGATATTTGTTAATTTATTTTAGACTGAGAATTTACTTTGAAACAGCATTAGCTAGTTGCTCTTGCAGGAAATCATACTTAAAAATATGATTTCTAAGTTACTCTAACAGAATTTTTAATCATATGTTAAGGTTGCAGTACTTTTATTCATTAATATTTATATTTTAAATCAAAGTAAATGCCCTTTTAACTGAGGTTATTATTCACAAATTTATATATGGCTCAGAAGTTTACTGTAAACAGAGCAACATCAAGCAACTATAATACAGTGTATAAATCCTGTATGTGTATTTGCCTGTCACCAATTGGGGGATCAGCAAAAAATTCAGTTCTAGAGTTTTGCTCTGTATCACACAAACTACCTTGAATTAATCAGAGATATTTTCTGCAAATACTTAATATACAAGCTATTACAATATTGTGGTAAATCACATTTTGGAGATCTTTCAGATAAGTATATCATTTGAGTCTTAATTTACGTGTGTTAGTCACTGTCTTGTCCCTGAAACACAGTGCCCAATGCCTGACGTGCACAGCTTAAAGGAGGAGAGGTTTATTTTGGCTCACAGTTTCAGGATTTCAGGCTGAAGCACAGGATCAGCACAGTGGAAGGGCCAGGCAGAAGAAAGTTGCTCAGGTCATGGCATCCAGATAGCGGAGCGACACGGAGCTGGAAAGGCCACACAACCTTCTGGGTCAGGTCCCAGACCCCGCTTGGGTGGCATCTTCCCACCAGACCCCTGACAGCAAGTCTGCTATAAGCCACCAGGATTCTGTCACCTTCCAACAGCCCTGCCTATGAGCACATGAGGCCTTTGGGGGACATCTAGTTGTGTAATATCACCTGACATAAAAGGAAGTAACAGTGGCCCAGTTTCAGTAGTTTTATCTAAGAAGGCACTCTATAGGTTGTGCTTCTTCAACCACATGAACTTGGGGAACATAAGTTTTCAGACTTGTACACTGAAAAGAAAGAAAATAGCCCTTATATGCATGCTTGAGTAGTGGGTGCTTTCTTATGTTCCTTTCCTGTGTTCAATTCTTTAATTGTACTTGAAATACAATTAGTGTAAGAAACATTCTCATGATAGTCCATATTAATACAGGTCAGTAATGGTGTGCTCATGGTTCCTTTAAAGGTGTCAAAGGACTTCTGTTTAGTTTTTAAACCATGGCAGTCTTCATATATTCTTATTTCAGCAGAATGCATAATTGTTTTATAGCCAGATTTATTTCTGTTTTCTTAGTCAGAATTCGATCCCCTAAAATTACTTAATGGCATTATTTGTGTACATGCCTATAAATTTTATTAAATTCAGAAGGTGATTTTAAGATATTATGACTTGTTGGCTCTAGGCTTTTTATGTTTTTTGCTTTAAAAATCATATGGGATACAGCTGATATTTAAGAAAGTATAACTAAGGTCATAGGTAAAATAGCTTTTCTGTCTTCTTAAAGTAGGAGCATTCAAAGATCTGAGATAAGAGTGAAAATTGGGACCTTAGCAATGTCCATCTCAGATTCATTTGGACACAAAGGTATTTAAAGTTAGTACAAGCAACTTTTTTGAGTAACCATTCTGAGTTGATTATACAGTGATGACTGGTATTTGTTGGATAGCTTCAACAAAACTCAAGAGTTTTCCCTTTCAGACCTTAGATATTGTCCATGGCCCATTGATAGTATAGATAGAATTTCTTCAATAAGTTTATTGCACTGTAGAGCAAGGTTAGATGCTCCTTGCAGTGAAAAGGGAAGGTGCATCCTGCCCTCCCCAGAAAAAGAAAGTCCTTTGAGAAATACCAGTTGGGTGATATTAAGGTCCTAGATTGAAAAAGATGAGCATAGAATAATTCTCTTCAGAATCATGAGCCTGAAAAGATAGTTCTGAAGTGTAATACGCACTCTTCATATTATTTCCAAGAATGTAGGGTAAGTGGAATATAGTTTATAAAGCATTTATAATATATTCTTAGAACCTACGTAATACATTATACCTTCAGAGGCTTTGCTTTTGCTTAATCAATGTGAACATTTTTATCATGACTGTTTATAATTCCATTTTAAATATATCTTGGCACTTTGAATGTAATGATAGTCTTCTCTTTAGTGATTGGAAATTTGCGGTTGATACCGAGGCCACATTAATATCCAGTGCTTTTCTCAGCTTAGTTAACATTTGGCTTTCTATTCTCGGGAGGATTTTCAGAAACTTCATAGTCCTTTATAATTACCATTTTAAAAGTATAGTCATTGCCCTGTTAGAACTCAACTTACACAGTTTTACAAAGTATTTTATGGTAGAAATAAAGTAGTCATATAATAGACATTTTGAGCTAGCTGTGTTCTATGTTCAGAAGGTTCCTAGCCTTAAACAATTTAGAAGTTTACTGGGAAATACTGGAAAATCCCATTAGTTGAACACAGTATAGTGGACACAGAGAAGATGGGAATATTCCTAAAATGGTAGGTCATTTTAGTGCAAAGCCATCCTCTTTTCTAGTTAAACTGTATTTCATTTATTGTTCTAGTGCTTTGAATCTTTCTGTAATTTTTAGAGTAGCTTGGGGCACCCTCTAGTGTGAGAGGGGTTATTTTGCAGAAGGTGAGACCAGAGCCCAAAGAGGGTCCACACTTAGAGCCTCAGGAAGCCCAGTTTGGTCCGCAGTGTGGTCTGCAGGCCAGCAGCAGCAGCGTCACCTGGGAACTCTGGCACTACTCCATGTCTGCAGGATCAAAGTCAGTTATATGTCTCTGTAATTGTGTTTACTGGATGTCCAGTCCACATAACTCTGAAGCATGCTCAGAGAACCAAGAAGCTATAATAGAGCAAGTTACTCTTGTTATTGATAAGTATATAATTCTTCAAGGGTCTTTCAGTAAAAATCAGTCAAGGAAACTCATAGTTAACTGGTGATAAAGATGGAATAAGAGCCTTCTGCCTAGCATTTTTTTTTTTTTTTGAGACAAGGTTTCCCTATGTAGTTCAGCCTTAAACTCACTATGTGGCCCAGGCTGGCCTCAAACTTGTGGTCCTCCTGTTTCAGCCTCCCAAGTGCTGGATTGCAAGGGTGCACCACCAGGCGCAGCTCTGTCCACCATTCTTTCCATCATTCAGTGTTACTTTTCATCCTTTTTAATTCCTTGACAGCACCTTGTTTAGTCTACAATACTGATTCAGGCACCCTAGCTTTATAAGGCTTATAATCCTAATTGAAACATCACACTAGAATCAATAAATGAGCATATTCTCAGGAAAATTTCTTAGGTTTTTTTCAGCCTTCCAAAGAACTGGTTCTGAATCTTCTGGATTGTGAACCCTTTAGAAAACTTACGAAAACTTTTCCTCTCGAAAAAAAAATATATATACATATACCCACTGGAATAGTACAGTGAATATAATTCCAGTGACTGATGCTTTTGAAGCACATGGGCCCATGTTAAGAAGTGCTTTGTTTTGATTTCTGTGCTGACTTTTTACCCATTTAATTTTCTGTTTCCTCCCTTTCTGTTTCCAGTGGTAATCATTTGTGAATTCAAAAGGCTTGTCCTTTCTCCCCATCGTGTACATTTATTTAAATGTGCATGCAAGCACACCCATGCCATGGGTGTGGGACTAGCACTGACCTATTTGGGAAAAGATTGCAGGCTCTTTAGAGGGCATGGGCCACACCTCGCTGTATTAGCTTTTCATGTATATTTTCTCACGTACATTGAGTATGTGTTGAACAGAATGCAGTGTAGGTTCGTGGGCAGTAAATAATCGAATTCTTTGTCATAAGCAAATTAAAGGGCTGAATAAATGGCTTCTGGCAATTCAAAGAAACTTCTGAGACTTAGTGAAGCAGAAAACTTAGTGAGCTGAGAGTGCTTTCACTGCTCCCTCCTCTACCTGCCCTCTTCTGCAGGAGGTGGGGGAGGGAGGACTGCAGCAGAGACCCACGTGGGAACATTTTGTGGACAGAGATGTGAATATAAATATTTGAAGCATTGGACTTTGTTCTGATATTAGTATTCGTGTTTTTGATCTTTACTATATAAGATATTTATGCATTCATTGTTAGGAAATTCAGATGACTCAGTCAAATGACATAAAGTGTCTGATAGATGTTTAAAGTATGGTGCAATTATGGAATTAAATTCTTTCCCCTTAGAGATTTACTCTCCAAATGCCAGTGTCTGTCTTTCTAGATATGAGAGAAAAATATAGAATTTAAATAAATAACATATATGCTTTGTCTGTATAAAATTTCAAGAATCTTTATAGAAAACGAAAATACCTTACTATATTTCACTAATATTGCCAATGAAATGAGATTACTTTTGATACTGTATTTCAGAGATAAATGTATTGAAAACATTGTCCCTGGTAAAAGATGTAGCTCCGGTGATCCTCAGTTGTTGGTGCTTTCTTGGAATACAAATTGATTAGTAATATCAAATCAATCAGATGTCCTATTATATAAGATAATTTAGATAGTACATTTAGATGAGTCTTTCTCTTTTCTTCCAGGATCGAAGTAGAATGTATGACAGTTTGAATATGCACTCTTTGGAAAATTCCCTTATCGATATTATGAGAGCAGAGCATGATCCACTTAAGGGTAGGTGACTTTAAAACAATTTTACATATATTCCAACCTGTCTGCTTATCTTACCAGTTGTAATAGAAAAGTAAACACTAAATAGCACCTGTGTCAACTAATAGTTATCTGAAGAAATTTACTTGTTTCTTATGTACATATTCTGTACACAGATCAAAAAACAATAATTTTACATTTCTTTATATAATATTTCTTATTGCCCTTTATGTTAATGTGAAAATCTAGCAAACTATATCAACTTGAGGAAAGAGAAAATTAGTTATCTACTGCTACAGAGCAAATCATCCTAAAACTTAGCAGCTTAAACAATAATAAATATTGCCTTACACCATTTCAGGGGATCAGGAATTTGGGAATAGCTTAACAGATTGTTTCTGGCTCAGAACTTCTCAAGAATCAAAACCATGAATTGCTTTATAAACTTTCTTCACTTTTAATTCTATAAATCCCTTTAAGAATTCTCTTAAATGATTCAGCCTGCAAATTCTAGAATTCCATATTGGCATCAAGGTGTTATGCAGCTGAATTGGTAACCGTGATCAGATATCTAACTCCTTTGTTTTCTTGATTTCACTTGTAAAAAACTTCCTTCTCGCTCTGATTCTTTTATTTTAAGAAGCTTGAGAAGCTGAGTGGTTACAGTCGGTGGTTAATGATAATTCCCCTTATAAATTCATACAGTTATAGTTCAGGCTTTTTTATTCTATCCAAAACTGAGCTTAGGTTTTCAGAATCTCTGTGTGGTCTCATTCTGCTGGCTGTAGTGCTGACAGTGCCAGTGGTGTGTGTCTGGGAGCCGCTGTTTTAAGAATGGACTCTGACAACTTATGATGAATTTCTTCTGTTTATCTCCTTGTCCAGAAAGAAAATTCTTAGAAATTCTAGTACAAGATAAATTAAGATTATTAATTGTTGCTGGTGGATAATGAAAATTTTTTAATTTTTGTTTCACCCAGTCTTTCTTTCAAAGACTTTTTTGGATACTGACTACTGCAATATGAATTAATTTGGATACTAATCGCTGCTCAGTTTTTCTTCTTCCTGGACTGAGTAATTATTAAAGTGAAGGATAATCTAGAGAGGGGACCTGAAAAAGGGAACGGAAACAGCAGAAGGAAAAGAGTAATTTTTATTTAATTCTGAAGTGAATTCAAACCTTTTTTTTTGTTAGAAAAATTACCATTGGCTGTGGGCAAAGGAAAAATGTACTCACCAGCAACTTGAAGCACCATGGGGCCGGGATTTAGCTCAGTGGTTCTGCTGCCTGCTTTGCAAGTTCAGGGTCCCAAGTTTGATCTCTGGTACCAAAATAAAAAAAGAAAAGAAAAAGCATCATGGTGACAACTTTGTTTTTCTTATTGACATATTTTTTCATTCCATGTGTATTATAGCAAAGTCAAAAGAAAAGAAAAAAAAATCTGAGAAACCTCCACATAAAGGAATAAGACTGGAGCGTCTTCAAATTCCCAGCATATATTCATCTAAAATTATCTTCACACCTGAGTGCTGCCACTTAAAAGTTTTTTCCCTTTTCTTACTAGTACAAATGCCACTGCTTGTTGTAGTACCATATTTTATATATGTTTGTGTGTATATTTTTTTCTCCTCCTTTCTCCCCCGCCACCTTTCCTTTGGGCTTGATCTCAGTGGATTATGCCAAAGGAGAACAGTGGCAAATGGAAAAAAGCAACCAGGTTAATCCATGAATTTGTTTGTCCTTCTCCCATCCCGTGTATCTTTGGGGTAGGACTTCACTTGCATCCAATCTGTTTCTCATATTTTCTTCCCTTTCAGAAAAAAAAATTTCTTCCCCAGAATAAAATAAACCTTATTTTACTTTTCAAAATATGTTTTAAAAACCAGCCATTTCCTTTATCTTTCTCATGGGCTTTGATGAAAAAAGAGAACTGAGTTGTGAGTCAGTTTTAAGAATGAGTTTCTTGTGTCTTTATATTAATGTAAGCATTTGTAGAAAGCTGTGTGAGCTTGAGTAAAGAGAAGTAATACTTGTCAGTTATTTGCTGCTGCAAAACAAATTCCCCCAAAATTCCACAGCTTAAATCAACAGTAAGCATTTACCATCTCACATGTGTTCTGTGGGTTGGAATTCGGTAGCAGTTTGACTGAGGAGCTTTCCTGAGCTGGCAGTCAACTGGCCAAGTCTGCATCCAGCTGAAAGCTTGACTGGGCTGGAGGGCTCCTTTCCATGAAGGCTCACTCAAAGGCAAAAATTGCTTATCCTCACCTGTAATGTATAAGGACAAAAATTTAGTTTCAGCTCATAAAAATTGACTTGAAAACTATGAGAAGTATAGTTTATATAACAGTTCTTGAAAAGCTCTGTCTCAGCAGGTCATAATGTCTTCACCTGCTGGCAAGTTATTGGAGGCTGTTGGCAGAACTTAGTTCATTGCCACCGGCCTCTCCACAGGACTGGTGAACTATTCTCACAACGTGGTTGTGAGTGACACAGCTCGGTGTGAGTGAGCGAGTGCCTCTGTGTCTTCTCTGACCTAGCCTGGGAAGTCTCATGCTGCCATTCCCACAGCATCCTGTAGCTGTGCAGCTCAGCTCTGCTACTTTGGAGATGTGCATGACAGCAGGCAAGGATGGTGGAGGCCCTCGTCGAGGCTGGCTGCTACGGAGCTGTAAATTCCCATTCACTGCTACTTTAAGTGTAAAGGAAAAGAGAAAGGAGTTAGGGTGAACATGTCACCAGGGAGAGAAGTAGTCAAGTACATATCTGGAATGCAGAGACAGTGGCAGATTACTGGTCTAGCTGAAAACTAAGTGATTGTGCTAATAGAAGCTCTCTGTCATCTTCTCTTACACTCATTTGTTTTCGTTTTCCTGCACCCCAGTGGTTTGTACAGTTTAGTAGGAAGCCTCCAGTGCTTAATATTTTGGTTTTTATGACCCATCAGAGTAGTCTAGAGGGGTCTAGTGTTGGAGTTGTACCGATGTGACGTTGTAACAGCCAACAGTGGTCCGGTGAATGCACTTTCTTTACTGAATGTGTCCTCCTTTCCACCGGATCCTGGCTATACATTTCATGAAACACACTCACATGGAGAAAGAGGGACAAACTTCACACAAGCACAGTATATGTGTAACTAGTGTTGGAAATCCTGTGGAGGGGGAGTAGAAGATACTTAGAGAAGCACCTCATGTAGACACCAAGTAAAGGAAGTTGAGACCTGAAGCCTGAGCAACACAATGATGGAGAGATACTGGGAGGAAAATGTCAGCTAGACCGAGGGATCAGCAGTGCAGAAGCCTGGCAGGTTTGTCATGTCTGAGGAACTGAAAGGAGGCTGTCTCGGCACAGCATGCCGAGGGCTGGCTGGTGCTGACTGGGTGTAACTTGGCTCAGTCGGCCCTGTCGTTCCTCTGGACCACGAACACTGACACACTGCTGTGCGTCCTTTCACAGGAGTGGCACTGACCCATCCACTTGATTTATTCTGCAGTGTTTTCCTTCAGTTAACACCTACTTTCTGATGACTGTCTTGATTCTAGACAAAATAGTTTTCAAAGAAAGAACAAATATGGAGTTTTTAAATGGTTAAAGAAAGTCACACTTTGCCAATTCAGAACTGTAATTTTGCAGTCGTAGATTTGTAAGCCTGTTTTAAATAATCCATGATGTCTTTATGTTTGTGTCAGATCATTGCCCCTCAAAAGAACAACACAGACCATTGTTAAGCTCTCCTCCCATCTGGCCCAATCTGTAAAAAGGCCTTTCTGTGTAAGCATTTTTACCAAAAATTGCTTATCCTCACCCCTTATATATAAGCACAAAAATTTAGTTTCTGCTATAGCAGTTCTTGAAAAGCTGTCTCATCAGGTCATACTGTCTTCACCTGTATACCCCAAACAATGAAAGGAAATTCAAGAAAAGGGATTTTGAGTATTATTTTATGCCAGTGAATGTTTAGGAGATGCCTTTTAAAAAAATTCTATTTGTATTTGTACATGTTAGCAGTACATAATGGTTAGATTTGGGGGGTACATGTGCACATAGAAGTAAGTGAATGCTTTTAGGACCTTTTGTGTAGTAGGACTCATTGAATTTGTAGGGTCATTTTGTTTTTTTGTTTGTTTTTCGGTTTTTTTTTTTTTGGTACCTGTGATCGAACATGGGCCTTTGCACTTGTGAGGCAGGCACTGAAACCACGGAGCTGAATTCCAGGCCCTTTAGGGTCGTTTTTATTAAGTACTGATTGCTAAACTCCTAAAACTCTAGAAGTAAGAACTACTTCTTATTTTAAGGACCCTAGCCCTTGAGAAAATAAGAAGTTATTTCTGTAAGGTGTTAAGTGGTTTTAGTAGTACCAAATTCGTTTCTTCCACTTTTCTGTTTTCTCTTAGTTTGAGATTGAAGTACGGAGTTAGGAAATAACTGCATAACTCTTTAATATCCTCTGGTGAAAACTTGTAGTTTGGAACTTCAGAACCTTTGAGCTGGACAGAGGTTCTCATCCTCTGAGAGCAGCCTAGCCTTGCAGATTCCTAGGCCCATACTCATAGATTGTGTATTGTATGTCATACTGTATACAGGAAACATGCACTAGTAAAGAATAAAAACTGGAAAAATAACATGCTTTGGAGAAACTCATACAATGGAGCAAGGGCTAACACATCTATGAAAAATTGGGGAAGTTTAATACATCTATTAAAATAGAGCAAAGTGTAAAATAAAACAAATACTATTGATATACTTGCAAGGAATTATCATTTCTTAAAAGGCACTACCTGTTCCTTCTGAGAGAGGGGTCCATTTCATAACACCTGCATTTGCTTTTCTTCAGCCCCCCCATATTTCCTAGAGTCAAATTTTTTGCATTTGTCAAAAATGAAAATATAGAAAAAAAGAGCATAGAGCCGGAGATTTAGTTCAGAGGTTCTGCCGCCTGCCTTGCAAGTGCAAGGACCTGAGTCAATCCCTGGTACAGAAAAAAAGGAACCTTTATAGACTGAGCATCCATAATCTCAAACTCCTAAACCCAGATGCTCGAAATCTGAAACATTGTGAGTGCCATGATGCCACAATTGAGAAAATGCACGTCTCTTCTTGTGACTTGTCATAGTTTAAAGCCAAGGACACTAAAAATACTGCATACAATTACCTAAAGGCTGTGTTCATACCGTGTATATAAAGCATAATAAATAAACTTCTTTTTAGGGATCTCATCCCTAAGATAACCCAGTGTGTATAGACAGCTGTTCTAAAACTGAACAGAAATGTGAAGAAAATAGCAGAACTCCCAAACTCTTCTAGTCCAACGCATTTTGGGTAAGGGATATTTATCTTGCACTACAATGTCTTTTTAAAATAGTAATTCAGGAAAGATTGCTGTGTATGCTTTCATTTGCTTTTTGCCCTCTGGAGATTGAACCCAGAGCCCTGCACGTGTTAGACAGGAACACTACCATAGATCTGCGCCCCTGGCGTTCACTTGTCAAGTAAATCACTTCTATTTATCTTACAGAGTAGTTTCTATTTAAATTTTACATTTATTTCCTCCTTACTCTTTCAAATTTTATTTTCTTTTTCCAGTGAACACTGGCCTTTAGTGAGAAAAATCATCAAGTTTAAAACATATTTACTAAAGGAGAAATGTATATATTCTTAAATGTATTCTGACATTGAGATGTTTGCTCTTCACACTTTTCCCTCTAGCTACTCAGAATTAAATTCATCTTAATGGAAGTAGAGGTTATAGGACTTTAACTTTTGTCATCAGTGACAGCATCTGCAAACTAACAACCAAATTATGAAAATATGACTGAAAGGGTTCTTGTTTTAGAAGATTTGCTTGAAAAATGGTATCATGAGTGGAGACTTTCAAGTTTAATTCTTGTAGTTGTCTTTATTAACAATATTATTAAATTTAACAATATAATTGATCATTATTTCTTCCAGGCCTCTTTGAATGTTGTGATAAGTGATTTGAATTATAACACATTCTAATTTTCACTTTAAAAAACTAAAACCTATCTGACAAAAACTATGCAAATGTACTTATTTAACGTTTGCTCTTCACATCTTTCTTGTGATTTAAAATATGTATTTATGGCTCATTTTTAAGTGAAAAATAAAACAACAAAACATGTTTATTATATATAAACTGCAATAATAAAAGCAAGCAGTTGGGATGATTTTACCTATGCTCGTAAACTGTTATAGAATTCAAAGGACTATCCAAGAATCTCTTTTTCTTAAAAATATAACATTTAATCATTTTTTGTTTGTTTTCTAAATATTCAAAGTAGTGTTTATTTTAAAAATTTCTGTAACGATCAAGTTTTAAAATCAATAGTCTCAGGAATTAAAATAACTACAGTTGTTATTTTGATGTATAATTTTTCCAATCTCTTATTTTTCTATTTAAATTTAAGATGCTTGAATATTCAGATCTTTCCCCAATTTGGTTAGCATTTTAAAAAATTGGTCATATCACGCACATACATGTTCATATATGTATGTGTATGTATGTCAAACAGTGCCACGAGGCTAATAATTTTTTAAAAATTGAGGTCTTCTACCTCATCCTTTTTACTTCTTTTTTTAAATTAATTTTATTGGTACATTTAAGGTATACAATATAATGACATTCATCATCGGAAATTTGCACCTTTACATAATCCATATTGGTTCTTATTTTTTTTCCCATTCCTGTTTTTTAGAGGCAGCTGTTTTGACCTTTTTATTAATTGATTTTTCATGTAGTTGTAAGCAATATACTTATGCTTCTGTATTTTTTAAATTTTAGTTACTAAATATTGACACACTGCTATGGCTTACACATCCTCAATACTTCCCATACTCTACTCTCAAAATGGTTGTACATTTGTTTTTGTTTAGTTTGGGGATTATGTTATTGAGATAAATAATACTGGTAAATGAACCTTGGCTATTATGTACTATACTGTTTTCTTCATAAGATTTTATTTCTCCTGGAATTAATCATTGCTTTGTCTGGTTTGGTAGCTTAGTTTTTAAAGTACTTATCACTAGTTCATGACAGTATTTATAGAACTATAAAGCCTCTCTCCGTACCTGCAAGCACATCTTATAGTTATCAAGACTGACTTTTTCCTGCCTCTGCAGTCACTTCAGGACTTTGATAATCCTGGGAATCCCTTTTTGCTGAGGAATCTGTGTCTTGACCTCTTTGACAGTTTATACTTTTGTTTCGACAGTACTTTCTTGCTAGTGGAGCTTAAATTTTTAGTGCCTTTGTATATGACAATACACTTACTTTACTTAGATGCAATGATAGGCGGGCATGAAACTATACACTGGCAATTTAGAACATTGAAGGCATTGCTTCATTGTCTTTTAACTTCAGAGCTACTCTCAACTTTGTTATTCTGAAATTTATTTATTCCTATGATCATTTAATTGTTAATTTTTACTTTCTGAGAAATTGTAGAATCTTTTTATGCCTGTGGCTCTGAAGTTCAATAGTAATGAAATGTAGGTCTTGAGATGTGTATATACATATATATGCGCCTTTTTTGTACATTCATTTGGATGCTTTTAATACATTTGTTTCTTTAGTTCATGGAAATTAGTATTTTTCTTTGATAACCTCATATTTTTTGACATTGCTTCTTTTTTAATTCTTGTTCTTCAAATATTAAACTTCCTGTGCTCATCATTAGCTTTTCTATTTTTTTTATTGTTTCTGTTTTTATTTTTTATTTTATTTATTTATTTATTTATTTGTTTTGTTTTGTTTTGTTTTTTGGTATTGGGATCAAACTCAGGTTCTTGTGCTTCCAAGGCAGGTGGCAGAACCACTGAGCTAAATCCCCGGCCCCTTTATTTTGTTTTGAAGTGATCTCATATTTCAACCTATCAATGGTTTTATTTATTTTTTGGGGGGGGGGTTTGAGACAGGGTCTCACTACGTAGTTGAGACTGACCTGGAACTCACTGTGTAGCCCAGGCTGGTTGGTCATTAACTCACAGTGATCCTCCTGCTTCAGCCTCCCAAGTGCTGGGATTGCAGGCGTGTGCCACCACGCCTGGCCTATCAGTGGTTTTATTTAAACATTTTGCTGGTTGATTTTTATGACCCTCTTGAAAAAATTCTCAGAACTTTATAATATTTTCTTCTTGATGCTCTTATTTCTTCAGAGGATATTACAGTTCTTGAAAATTATTTTTTCAGTGCCTCATATTATCTAGGCTTCCTCTAAGTTCCTCTGTTTGTTTTTTCCAGGTTGGAGGCTTTCATGAAATACTTGGTTTACATTCATACTTAAAAGTAAGGAATAGAAGGGATGATTGCAAGTTTCCTGTGTGAGGTTGGGGCAGTTAACTGGTAGTGTTTTCAGTAAGCCAGTCAGATGAGGCCCTGACAATGTTTATTTCTAGTTTTTTACTTGTTGTTGAGAAGTGGATCCAAATGCATGAGTTCCAGTCTTCTGTCTGGCAGCTTTAGGCCTAGCTGCTAACCCTTTCAGAAGAACCAGAAAGGTGGTCGTGTGTATCTCTGGTTCTTTTAAAAATTGACCCCACATCTTCCCTGGGTGATAACCTGAGCAGCTTATCTCTGAGCCTTGCCAGGTGTGTGATACAGTAAATGTCTTGTCTCTTCATGGCCTTTCCACTGCCTTAAGTTCCTTTTTGGTGATTTTTGCTTCATAAAGTTAGCTCTCTACCCTTTACATTACAGCTTCATAAAATTTTTTAACATGGTCTTTCTATGGTCCTGATGAATTTTCTTTGTCCTGATAGAGTTATACCTCTCTGAAACTTTCGTAACTGTTACTTTAGGGTTCCAGAACGCAACAGAGGCAAACGTATGCTGTCCTCCTTGTTCACTGGGAAGTCTGTCCCTGGTCAGCCTGTGCTCCCTCAGTGAGGATGCCTTTGTCCCTCCCTGGAGAGATTATGTGCTTAAAGTTTTGTAGAGAATAATATTCCTTTTTAATCTGAGTACCTGTCTTAACTTAGAGGCAGTAGTTTGTTTTTAATATATATTTCTATAATTTTTTTTCAAATGAAGCTGTGCCATGGGTACAATGTTTTGCATTACCTTGGATCAAAATCTATCATAATGCTAAGAGAACAGGAACAGCTCAGTAAAATTATTAGTCAAATTATTTTTATAATAATTCATATTCATATTTGTTTATAACTTCAAAAATGATCTTGTGTAGTATTCAGCATGTAAAATAATTGTGTAACCATTCCACTACAGGGGCACATATAGAAGATTTTAATTTTTAAATGCAGTTTGGTGAGCTTTGTGTTTATTTCTGTAAGATGAATTTAATACATTTATTTTGGAGGCTCTGAACATAATAGCTACTCCTTAACTTGTGGTAAGTTTAACATATTTTAATATGAAAATGCATTTAATGCAGCAGCCTTACCAAACATTGAGTCTTAGCCTGGAGCACCGTGAGTGTGGTTAGAGCACTTCTATTCACCACGGGCAGGCAGCAGCACTAGCTAACAGAATTCATACTGCGTGTTAGTTCAGGTAACTAACTCATTGAATACCACTTTTCACTGATGGTTGTGCTTTTGCACCACAGTAAGTTGGGGATAGTTTATGTTACTAACTTATGTTTAAGTTTTATACCAGTCTATCGTTGCCACTGTTGCTATTTGCCCATTTATTATTCCTTCTGATACCATTATTCATTTAAAACGCTTATACAGTGAAAAGCTTTGCAATTTCTAGTTCACCTTTTTCACATTTTTAATAAAATTTTCACTTAAAAATAATAGCTTTAGGTTTACAGGGAAGTTGCACAGATAGTAGAGTTCTCATATACCCCACAGTCACTTTCACCTGTTGTTGACATTGTTAATAGGATACATTTATCACGACTAACAGACCCGTACTGATACATTATTATTAACTAAAGTCCATTTGGTATTCATATTTCCTTAGTTTTTACTAAAGACCTTTTGCTGCTCAGGATTCTATCTAGGGTAGTGCATTACACTCAGTCACATACTCTTAGATTCCTCATGGCTGTGATGGGTCCTCTGGCCTTTGTAGTTTTTATTTTTTCTTGTATGTGTATTATATACATAAAACATAGATATGTATGTGTGTATATATGTATATATTATGTAAAATACTGGGTTTCATTATGCCACTTTATACATGCATATAAGGTTTTGATTATTAGGTACATGTTTTATTGCAGTAATTATGATAATATATCATCTTATTAATCTGTTATTATTGTCTTTTGTGATTATGCTTCTTGGTGTTCTTGGTGTTCTGTTTCTCTTGATATTTCATAGTACATTTTATAATACTGACTGGGTAAAAGTCAGAAAATTATTAAACAGTGTTAGATCATAAAAATCAGTAGGATCCTTATTTAAGAGGGAGTTAAATAGACTAATTTCAGTTGACTCTGAAGTTGCTTGGTGGTCTTTATTAGACATGGGTAAGGAATGATTCTCTTGCTCTATTGGGGTCTGGTACTTTGGATCTAAGTGTCTCTTTTCTACATTTGTATGATCTTATTCTTAGGCTTTTATGAGGCATGAATTGAGATTTGGGAATGAGGTCAGGAATGACTGTCCTGCCCCTTGGATCTGAGCAGAGATTGACCTTATTAAAGGTTGGTAATGACCACATTCTAAGTGGATTTTACCACACACAGTTTTTTTCTGATTGGATTTAGAAGTAAAGGTGAAATGTAAATGATTTTTAAAATGTTGAAATAGCCGGGGAGTTAGCTCAGTGGTTCTGGTGCCTGCCTTGCAAGCACAAGGACCTGGGTTCAATCTCCGGTACAAAAAAAAAAAAAAAAAAAAAAAAAAAAAAACACAGAAAAAAATATTGAAAAAGTGCACCAATCTAGTGGGAGAAATGCTTTGTTTGAAGTGAATAAGAAAGAAGCAGTAACTATCTTCAATTGAGGATATATGTGTTTAATATGCCTATATAACTTATCACGTACGCATCATTTATTTTCATAACTAACATGTATATATTTTACATATATATGTATATATATATATATATATGTAGTCGGGAAACTGTGACTTGTTCTTAACAGTTGTTATCCAAGTTTCAGCTATCCACTGGTGAAACTTGGTTGCTCTTGAGTGTGTACTTTTATCTAATACACTGCACTCTTTTTAATTAATGTGACTTCTAACCTAGATATTTTATGATTATAATATGTGACTTAGTTTAGTTTTCTCTTTAAAAGTGTTGGTAGAGTGTATGACATTGTTCTTTTTTTTTTTCTTACCACTGAGGAATATGTTGAGATCATTAACTACAAATATTAGAGCTTTGGTGTTCATTTTTGTGTACACATAGTGGGTATATTTAAGGACCCCTAGGGACCCCTGCATATGAGCAGTGAGATCCCATGACAGTCAGTCTGATTATTGAGGCAGAATACTGTGTGTGCAACAAATGGTAGCATGTATAGCTTGGATACACTGGGCAAAGGGAAGATTCATATCCTGAGCAGGATGGAACAGGCCAGTATTATAATTTCCCGTCTCAGAACAACACCCAATTTAAAACTTAGGAATTATTTATTTCTGGAAATTTTCATTTAATGCTTCCCAATCTCATTTAACTGTGAATAATTAAAACTTCAGAAAATGAAACCAGAGTTAAGGGAGAATTAGTTTTCATTAAAGAAAATAGTTGTAGAGAAGGGAAAATTTTATTTTGCCAAAGAGTAAAATTTTCCATTAACAGTTTTCCCTTCCTCTTCAAAATACTAAAAAGATTTGAAAAATGAATTAAAATAAAGGCTTCGTCTGTAATTGTTCTGTTTATTTGGAGATTATCTTCCCTGTGCCCTGTGTACATGCACATGTAGTGGAGTGTATGATTTACTTAATAGAATAAGATCTTTAATTTATCCATTCAGCAAATATTTGAGAGCCTGTTACATGCTAGGCTCTGTTGTAATGGTAGAAATATAGTATAAAACAAAAGAGCAAAGTCCCTGCTCTTATAGATCTTCTATTTTTAAAAGTAGAGATAATCAGAAATTGTTAGAGAATAATCATGTAATACTATGGGTGAGAGAAAGAAGCTGCTATTTTGGGCACAATGGTCTGTAATGCCAATTCTTACAAATCTGAAATAAGTGAAGGGTGCAAGGTGCATAATACCTGGGTATATGTGTGTGCATGAGTGTGCTCTTGTGTGTGTGTGTGTGTGTGTGTGTGTTACTAGAGATTGGACCCAGTGTTCCCAACCCCTTCATCATCATTATTATTAATTATTATTTATTTTATTTATTTTCAGACAGGGTCTCACTAAGTTGCCCAGGCTGGCCTCAAATTTGTGATCCTTTTACCTCAGCATCTCACAGTGCTGGGATTACAGTGTATGCCAGACCACCTGGCTGGGAAAATGCATTTCCAGCAGAAAAAAGTAAAAGTAGAAATACCCTAGAATAGGAGCATGTCTGATTGGAAAAATGGCAAAGAGGCCAGTGTAGTTAAAATGGTAGATGATGAGGGACTAGATGTTTGTTCTGTGTGTAATCTTGTAATTTTTCTATACAGGTTATATTGAGTTTTCTAAGTAATTTTTGTTGCTCAGATTTAAAGTGGCTAATATAAACTGTCTTTTATATATGTATTATGTAAATTGCTATTTAAAAATCATAATAAACTACAATAATTTCTAAGATACTATATAGCCTTTCTATAGTTTTTCACTGGCACCTAAAAATACATATTTTAAATTTTTATTTTAAATAATAATGTAGTAGTGAATACTTATTATTTATAGCTATCTTAAAACAATTATGAAATTATTAGAGCTTATACTTTCTTTTTATCACTGGAGAACTTTATTTGTAAAGTTAGGGTTTCCTGAAATAAACCTCAGATGGCTTAACTGCGATAGTTTATTTTTCTTACAGAAGCATTAATGCTTCCAGAGTGGTATATGGGACTTTCATAGATCTAAGTTATCTTGTTCTGTTATGCTTAAGACAATCCAATCCAAGCCTAATGCTGGTTCTTTAGTTTAGCCATTATACTGCATTCCAGAAAGCAGGATAAAGAAAAGGCAGACTTTCCCTTTAAGAATATTTTCCAGAAATTGCACATACTATTTTTACTTTGGATCCTATTGACCAGTCTTTACACACATAGTCGCTCTGAACTACAATAAAAATGTAATTTTCACTCTGGCAGCTCTGTATCCATCAGTAGTCGGGAAGTTATGTTGTTGATAAGAAGGGACGAGTACCATTGTATACCTGTTAGTCCCTGAACTGCCAGCCCTCTAAACAATGAGGAGAAATTAGCTTTGTAACATTTGGCTTTGTCTATTTTCTCTTATATCTAAGTTTAAATTACCTGTCATACTATTTACGCATTCCGTGACTTTTTAAGACAGATGAGTTTGTCCAATGAGTCATCTCCCTTGCCTTTCTCTGTATTCTGTTATCACTAGGAATTCAGTATTAAGGTAGCAGTGAAGAGTACCTAGCCAAACTACTAAGGTTCTAAGCCTGCCAGTGCTACCTGATGGACATGTATGTAACCTTAGCTTTTTTGTGACACAGTCTGTCCATTTTAGAATGGGAAGACAGCAGTACCACACATGAGTTTCCTGGGATAACACTATTATGTAATTTACAGGATTAAATAATGAGTTGTAAAGAATTCAGAAAAGCTCTTGATACATAGTAAACCCTCAAATGTTACTATTATCAGTTGATAGGTTCCTAGTGAAAGTAGTTTTAATTATATCTTAAATAAAACATAAATTTAAAATTTAACGGTAAAGTCATATGAATATTATCAGCGTGGTAAATAAAAGTGATTGAATAATTAAAAATGCATCTAACTTTGCTTACTTCATTTTGGAATATTTTATTAACTACATTGATTGGTGATTCTGTGTGATGAGCTGTATTTTAGACTATATATACAAGTGTGTGGACATTTAGTGTTTTTCTTTTGAACTTTATACATTGTTATTCCTTTTAAGTCCATTCAGAGCCAAAATGTCAAAAGACAATTAGCAGTGAAAATATCTTGTTACCTGTGTCTTGGGATAAATTAACTAAACAGTGAGCCTATTAGATAATAATTATGTGGCAATTGAAAGTTGAGTGTCTTTCAAGATAGAAATAGGCCTCAAGAAAAAGGCTTTATTCTGTTATTCCTGGAAGTCTTGTTTGGTTAAATATTTCTTTGTACTTTGTTTAGTTTTATAGCAAACTGCATAACTTTTCAGACCTGAAATATTTTATTAAAGTTTATGTTTGTGCCTGTCACTTCCACAGAAAGACATAAAAGAGATAATCAAATTTGCATCCTCCATATTCTACACGCTATTTAGAAGACTTAATTTGTCATACTAAACAGCCATACATGTTGCTACTTTTATAGAAGTTTCTTATAAATCTCAAGTCAGAAATAACAGTACATTTTTTCATGAGCTTAAATTGTTTCTAAATTTGGAAATCTCCAAGATGGTAAGAAATAGTTATATTTCCAAAATAAGCTGTGATACTTCACAATAATGTACCATGTTCTTGAGATACAGGTTAGGAGGCCTGTGTTTCCTGGGCTCTGTACATATTCTAGTCTGCACTTCACGCTAAGGTATCAGGACAGTAACCCTCACTGTGTGCTTTTGGAGTATGACAGGTTTATTGAACAGGTCATCTAGTTAACTAATTTCTTGAATGACACTCCAGTAAATAAGAGGTGATAAAATTGTCCTCTTGAGGGACAGCAACACTAACATTGCATAACTGTTGAGTCTGAAATCAAAATAAGCCCTAAACTAAGAGCTCAGATGAAGTTTTTCTGTGCATATATGTCTATATCTAGAAGTCAAAACTGGATTCTCACTCTTAGTAGATGAGCTACTTATAACTAAGACAAGAGCCAACACACAATCTCTGCAAGATATTTGGATACATAAAAGGGTCTTGATTAGAGTATTTGCTGAGATAGTGAAAGTAACAAATCATGTCACATTCACATATTTCTCAGTCCCCTTCTGGTGGCAGTACGTTATATGCTCTCATAGTGTCTTCTTAAAGGGACTGTGCTGAAGTGGCTAAAATGCAATCCTAGACATTTAATTTTTAACAGTTTTCTAAGGGGATTTTAATGTGCCTTTTTCATAGTCTATCAGATATACATTGATTAGATAAAAATCCCATATTTTAATGATTCCACAATAATGATCATCTTTGCTCTCAGTATTTAGTCAGACAAATATTATAGTATAAAAATGCTGGCTAACAGCAATTAGACAAGAGAAAGAAATTAAAGCAATAAAGATAGGAAAGGAAGAAGTTAAACTATCATTATTTGCTGATGATATGATACTCTACATTGAAGATCCAAAAAACTCCACCAAAAAACTTCTAGACTTAATTGACAGATTCAGTAAAGTATCTGGATACAAGGTGAATACCCAAAAATCAATAGCCTTTATATACACAAATAACAGACAGACAGAAAGAGAAATAAGGGAAAAAATTCCTTTTACAATAGCATCCAAAAAAATGAAGTATCTAGGAATCAATCTAACAAAAGAAACAAAAGATCTCTACACTGAAAACTACAGCACTCTGAAAAAAGAAATCGAAGAGGATATAAAAAAATGGAAAGATATCCCCTGCTCCTGGGTAGGAAGAATCAACATAGTGAAAATGGCCATACTACCAAAACTGTTATATACATTCAATGCAATGCCAATTGAAATTCCAACACTATATTTCACAGAACTAGAAAAAAGAATCCAAAAATTCATTTGGAACCACAAGAGACCTAGAATAGCAAAAGCCATTATAGGCAACAGTCACATGGCACCAGGTGTAACAATTCCCAATTTGAAACTATACTACAAAGCCACTGTGATAAAAACAGCATGGTACTGGCAAAGAAATAGGCCTGAGGATCAATGGAACAGACTGGAAGACACAAAAACAAATGCAGATGTACTCAGCTACCTCATCTTTGACAAAGGAGCTCACCATCCTCAGTGGAGGAAAGATAGCCTCTTTAATAAATGGTGTTGGAGAAACTGGATATCAACCTGCCACAGATTAAAATTAGACCCTTATCTTTCGCCATGCACTAAATTAAAATCCAAATGGATTAAAGATCTAAATATTAAAACAGAAACATTAAACTTGCTGGAAGGTAAGTTAGGCAGAACTCTGGAAGACATTGGTATAGGAAAAGACTTTATGAACAAATCCTCAGTAGCACAGGAACTAGCAGAAAGAATCAACAACTGGGATCTCATCTTACTAAAAAGCTTCTGTACTTCAAAAGAAACCATTAGCAGAACTAAGAGACAATCTACAATGTGGGAAAAAATTTTTACCAGCTGTACCTCAGACAAAGGACTATTATCAAGGATATATAAAGAACTCAAAACAATCAGTCCCCCCAAATATAAAGACCCGATCCAAAAATGGGCATCCGAAATGAACAGACATTTCTCATACAAAGAAGTAAAAGCAGCAAGAAAATATATGAAAAAATGTCCCACATCACTGGTCATTCGAGAGATGCAGATGAAAACGTCACTGAGATTCTACCTCACCCCACAAAGAATGGCTGCTATCAAGAAATCACACAATAACAAATGTTGGCGGGGTTGTGGGGAGAAAGGAACCCTCCTCCATTGTTGGTGGGAGTGCAGACTAGTGCAACCACTATGGAAATCAATATGGAGATACCTCAAAGAGCTTGGACTGGAGATTCCATTTGACCCAGCCATCCCTCTGTTGGGTATCTTTCCGAGAGAACTAAAAGAATCATATCACAGAGAAGTATGTGCACCCATGTTTATAGCGGCACAGTTTGTAATAGCTAAATCTTGGAAACAACCTATTTGCCCATCCGTTGGAAACTGGATAAAGAAGTTGTGGTTTTTCTATAAAATGGAATATTACTCAGCCATAAAGAGCGAGAGAATAGATTCATTCATAGGAAAATGGATACATATTGAAGATATACTCCTAAGTGAAATAAATAAGTCCCACATGTGTAAATACCAAATAGTTTCCCTGGTGTGAATATTCTGCAACAATGCATAAGATTCTAATAAGATTACTGACATTTAGAAATGGGAGGAAAGGAGCTAAAGGTGTAGGGAAGGTGTGATACGTAGGGGAAGAACAAAAAGGGAAAAGAAAAAAATGTGAGAGAATGAAAAGATGAAAATAAAGTGTTTGTAGAGGGGGAGGGGAGGAGGGGGTGAAGGGAGGGCAGAGGTAAGGGGAAAAAATGAGAATCAAGGCTTGCCATGTAAAGGTACATGATCCCAACAATGAATGTAACTGTACTGTATCCCTAAATGTACCAATAAACTCAATAAAAAAAAAAATGCTGGCTAAACCACAGTATATTCTGTGTCTGCCATTTTTTTCACAGCATAGTATAATACTGTTGACCCTTTTTTTGCACATAGTAAATACAGTTCTTGAATGAAGATGACTTGGGGAAATACTTCGCTGGCTATACTCATGAGTTCTTTTTAAAAATATATTGATCATTTGTAAATTCTATAAAAGCTACATTTCCAATTTGTAGTAATGCATCTAAGATGTTTTCATTAAACTTGATCTAAAGACAACCATATAAACCACCTTGATTCAATAGCAAGTTGTGATGAGTTTTTCCTGCTTATTTTAATATTTTAGTTAATTTAGGACGGCAAATTTCAAGTTTTATTTTTGACAAAAATCTATATAGAAAATTAAAAACAGTGTTTAGAAGATTAAAAAATTAACATCTCAATACACTTAAGTTTTCATGGGTACCTGCGTTGTTAATTTTAAAAAATAAACTTTATTGTCATTGTCTCATATCACATTGTGATCTTGTAATCTAGGAACTAAAGCTGTTTTTTCATTTTGTTGTAGTTCAAAATAATTTAGTAAATATACTTAGACCTAAATGCTTTAATTTTTCTGTATTAAATACTGTGCCCAATATTATTTGTTAATTACCCTCCCCAGCCACACACCCCCATTTTTTGGCTTTTCAAATAGCTCCTGAATCTTCAAATTCCTCTTTCTTGTTTCTCTAAAGGTCGATTAAGCTACCCACATCCAGGAACTGACAATCTGCTGATGCTAAATGGTAAGTCTTATAAAAACATTTTGTATGTCTTACTGGGTCATATAAATAAAGATAACTAAATACATGTTTCTCTAAACCTTCTCTGATGCACACAGTTTAGTCACTTTATAACAATAAAATAAAGCTGTTGCCAGGCCTCGTAACAAAACCCTGTGGTCCCAACTGCTTGAGAGGTTGAGATGGTAGGATTGCTTGGGGCAGGCTCATCAGTGTGAGACCAGTCTCGGCAACAAAGCAAGACCTTATCTCAAAAAATGAATACAGCAAAGCCATGGCTGTACCTTTGCAGAGAGCAGAATTAATAATCTGAGTATATTCTGTTTGGTTAAGTTGTATTTGAAGTATATTTGTGACAGTTTGAGTTAATTCAGTGATCACAGATTTTGATGTAGTCCTTTGAATGTTAGCTTTTCAACTTAAGGTATGACCTTAGTTTCCCCACTTGTCAAATGGAAATATAATCTCAAGATTTTATATGAGAATTAAATGAGATAAAGTTTGAAAAGTACCTAGAACCTGTTACTTAGTATAAGCTCTTGTGTTTATGTTTAACTAAAGAATATACTTGGTGATTCTGTAAATGTAATAATCACATTAACTTAATGTATTCTAACTACACAGCTTCCATAGTTAAGTTCATCCATTAGGAGAAGAATAAACTTCCATTCAAGTTTGTTTTCTCTTGGTCAAGTATTAATATATAGAGAGAGTCACAGTACTTGGCACCTCCACGATTGCATGCATCAGAATAGAGGTTTAAAATATTTTTCACACAAGTATTTTTAAACTGTAGGTTAGTTGGGAAAGGGAAATAAGAAATAAAAATCAGTTTATTTTAAAAAATACATTAGAATGGCTTGCTTGACTCTTCTTTATCAGTGAAACTTTGTTGAAATAATATGGCAATTAAGTTTGCAAAACAAAGGTTGATAATAAAGTCAGGGCAAAACTAGACCATGTAGACTAATATCATGTGAAGATGACTAGTGACAGAATAAGGCCTATGCTACGTGGGAGATTATCAGAGTAGACAGAATTTAGAATGAGAAAAAGAATACAAAATGCAGAGTGTTAGGGGAGGTGACTGATAGTGTTTCAACACTTGATTCGCATATATTGAGTTGTCTACCACAAGACAGTATGGACCAGTGGAGGCGAACCTGTGGCACATATGTATCTCTAGTTATCATTGACACCTAAAAGGTTCGCTGTTGCTGGCCTAGACGAAGGTGAGCCTAGATTAAGGTCAGCCTGGACTGACTAGAAATTTCATTGAGAGACTTTTTGGAGCTCAGCTCTGGCTCTAAATATTATATATCACTAAAAATGATACTGTTGAAATTGAAATTGTAAAACTAAGCATAGCTTGCTTTTATTGTTCCTGTGACTTAGTTTGTAAAATAATGACAGGCTTAGGTAACAATGAATTATTTATGTATTAGTTCCTCTGAAACACTCTACATAGTAAGTAAAGAACATTCATGTATCTATTTTAACTTCTGAAAAAGCACATATAGTTAAAGTAGTTAAAGT
Source organism: Fukomys damarensis (assembly GCF_012274545.1). NCBI lineage: Eukaryota > Metazoa > Chordata > Mammalia > Rodentia > Bathyergidae > Fukomys > Fukomys damarensis. The sequence goes on from NW_022900947.1 coordinate 9,468,470, forward strand.
CCATTTGAAGGAAAGTACTTCATGAGATAATATTTTAGACTGTCTACAGATGTTCCTAGATTGCTCAGTGGATAGAAAGCTAGAATAATTGCAATAAAACGTCAGTTATATATAAGCAAAAGTTTAGCAGTCAGACTGCTTTTGCAAATTAGATTTTTGGCTATACTAATTGTTAAACTGATGATTTTGTCAGTTGCCAGAAGCCTCTATCTAGATGTTAGGTTGAAAAGTGTTTTATAACACAGAAGACATAAAAGTATTTGATTTCAGGCAAGAGTTACATCTTGTGGCCAAAACTATTTTTGTATTATGTGAGCACTCTTCAGCAGTCTGCCATTTGGAGCTACAATGCATACTTACTGCAGGAACCTCTAAAATGTGAACTTCTGGCAAGGGACCAGAGAAGGAAAAGAAAAGAGATAATGGAATTAAGACATCAAACTGTATTTACGTCAGGAAGAGAAACAATTTGATTCAAGGAGGAAAAATATCTTATTTGAGATGATTGGCTGAGAGAGGAAGCAGGAGCCACATAATTGGGTATATTTGTGGAATACGGAAGTGGTAAATAGTAAAAATTTAAATAATTTGAGTAGATGTCCAAGTCATTTAGGAGAGAACTTGGCAAAGAGAAGAGAACTAAAAAGTAAGGGAGATTTTTTGAGCTGCTTTTTAAATACATGTAAATCAGTTATATACTGTATGTATTATCTCCCTGGGAAATATGGAAATTAAGTGCTGGTAGTACAGGGCTCTGCCTTTGCTAAATATTTATCAAATATTACTGACAGATTAAAGGAAGTGTGGCATCTCAGTATCTAGGATTACTTTTTATCCTTTTAAAGGCATATTATATGGTAGTTGGCTAAGTTAGTTGCATTATTTACTCTATAAGGCATAACTAAGATTGACTTTAAAACTGGTATCTAGTAATAAATTTTGTATCACTTTTAGAGCAGTTTAGCAGTAGTCAGCATTGATTGATACCATAGACACTGAAGCCAATTTGTGTTTTCTGTCTGTGTAGTCTTGAATAGCTTACCTTACTTCACTTGGACTTAAGTTTCTTCTTATTTATTACAACATCTTGCCTGCCTGGGATGGGAGACTGTTATAAGTGAATCATTCGTGTGAAATATTTAGAACAGTTTCTGAGAGTAAATAATAGCTGGGCATAATGGATCACTTGACCAAAATAACTTTATAAGAGTAAATTCATGATCTGTTAATAGATACACAAAGAAATGTACTCATCAATAATATTGTTAATGCCTGCATATATATATATGTTAAATACCCAGCTGTTTATTTTTGCTTAAATAAGGTTAATTTTTGATAAATGCTATTATAAAATAAGTATATGTGAAATTTGATGTTATAAATACAATTTTTATGCAAAACGTCCTTCCCCCATTTTTTCCTAAATGTTCCAAATTAGAGGAGCGGACTGAAGAATTCTTAAAAACATGGTAGTCACTTAACGAGTTACTTTACTTACTAGGAGTTTCTGATACTGTGATTCACTGTTACAGTGGAACGTAAACTAGAAATTCACATAAAAACAGTGGTAGAAAATTGAATATAAACACCGTCATTTAGTGAGATTGTTAACAGATTGTTTATTTTCATGACAGGGAGTAGGAAATGTTTTATGTGGTTTAGCTTCACCTGTAATCAGTTTTACTTATGATAATGTAAGGAGTTGGCCTCCTGAGAAGTTACCCCCAAAATAAATGGAATAGTTCTTTACAGGATTCTAAAATTACTCAGCTATGCAATAATTGAAGAATTTTTCTAAATAATTATATACTCCAGCCGAAGAATGAGATGAAATTTTCACTGTTTTAATACTGATTAGTGGTAGCTAAGACAAAAAGTTAAGAACATAAACTGGTCATGATGTCATTAACTTTCTCAGTAGGTCAATATTTATGTGCTACATTATCATCACTTGGCTTTAAACTTGATGAAAATAGTTTCATTTTCTTTAAAAATCTTTAACTCTCTAGTCTAGAACATACATGAATAAAATTCTCCAAAACAAACTTATATTGGATTCATATCTTAGGCCATTCTTTGGAATGAGCAGGAAACCTTACTCATGAGACTTGTGAGGCATTTGGGCATGTGTTGCCCATTTCCAGGCTTGAGGAATTTATCCTTCTGTAGCCTTTCTTGATAACTGTGTCAAAATGAAAACATGGAAACAAAGTCTGTGAATAGGGAAGGGTGGAGGGGGTAAAGGGAGGGCAGGGGAATGGGGGAAAAAATAAAAACTAAGATGCATCATGTAAAGGTACGAGATCCCAATCGATTGTATACCTAAAATCTACCATTAAACTTAATATAAATAAAGTTCTTAACAAAAAAATTACTGTCTATCTGATTTTCCATAGTCAGGTTCCCAGTGCCAGTAAACATCTTATGAAGACCTTTATAGCTCTTAGAAGACTTCGACAATAAAATTCCAAATACTTCCACTTTTATCCTCATTTTAAATTAATATGTAGGTGGCCTGGAGATTTAGCTCAGTGGTTCTGCCACCTGCCTTGCAAGTTTGATCCCCAGGACCAGAAATAATAATAATAATAATAATAATAATAATAATAATAAAAGTAAACTATGAAATCAATCTACCAGGCACATTGAGGTCATTGGAGCACAAGGGCAGGCCAGGTTACAGAGATACAGAAGCAGCTGTTCATTCAGAAGACTCTGATATAAACCATGTGTTTATTGACTCATTTTTTGGAGATATAAGAATTAATTTTTGTTTTTCCTACTTTTTAGTATAGAGGAAATAATAAACTATTTCCTCAGTTATAGACACTTTCTTTATATTAGATAAAGCCTTAGTATAAAATTAAAAATAAATTTTGTAAAACTTCTTAAGAGAGTACATTTAATGATGTAAAACCAGAAATAAATAATAATAATAATAATAATAATAATAATAAAAGTAAACTATGAAATCAATCTACCAGGCACATTGAGGTCATTGGAGCACAAGGGCAGGCCAGGTTACAGAGATACAGAAGCAGCTGTTCATTCAGAAGACTCTGATATAAACCATGTGTTTATTGACTCATTTTTTGGAGATATAAGAATTAATTTTTGTTTTTCCTACTTTTTAGTATAGAGGAAATAATAAACTATTTCCTCAGTTATAGACACTTTCTTTATATTAGATAAAGCCTTAGTATAAAATTAAAAATAAATTTTGTAAAACTTCTTAAGAGAGTACATTTAATGATGTAAAATGATTCCTTTCAATCTTGGACTTTTATACTTTTTGATAGACTACATTTCTAAGAACTCTCAATACATATATTCATTGAAGATTTATTCAACAGTGAATTTTTTACAGGTCCAAACAAAAGTCTGTTAATACAAATAAAGATCTTAGTTTTTTAACAGTCATTATTTGGTTATTGTCTTAATTTTATATATTAATTCTAGGATAAAAACAATTGTGTGTTCAAATTGGGGAGGAAGAGTTTTATATTATCAAGTTGTAGATCTTATCAAACTAGTTTCTCATGAGAAAAAATTGCCATTTTTTCTCCTTAGTAATGATGTAAACTGTTAGTAATAAATTGAAACGCCTTTCTACTTTATATTTTTACAGTAGTTAACATATGTACCATTATTCTATGATATTAACAGTAATTTGCATATGAATCCCTGTGAATCTCAGAAGTAGACACATCTGACGAATAGAAAGCACTATTAGCTTCAGTGTACCTTAGCCATTTCTCTAAGCAGTTTTGAACAGGCACTGATAGTTTACATACCTCCTTCCCCACTTCAGGTTAGTAAGGGGTTACCACTCCTCTGTATCTTCCAGTACTACTCTCATAGAGGGCTTGGTGTAAGATGGATTGAGTCGGAATAGCTTCTTGTTGGACAATATGACCTATCAGTATCTGTAATGAATTGAAAAACAAATTAATTTAGATTGTTTTTATTCATTAAGAAAAATATTTGGGATGCTGTTTAACTGAAAATTGTATGTTCCTATCAAAATGAAATGAAGCAAATATTTAAGTGAATTTTCAATCTGAAGGAGAATAAATTGTGTATAGCCTGTTATATGGTACTCATGACATATACATTGTATCTGTAATGAAAGTGCATTGTTAATGGTAAAACATTATGTGATTGTTATCATAGCTCTGAAGGTAGCACTAATTTTCATGTGCCCACATATCTTTTTATATCACAAATATTTGTACATGTGGGCTTATTTTTAGTTCTGACATTTTACAATTTCTCCTTTGTTTACATGCAGCAAGGAGTTATGGGCGAAGACGAGGTAATTCATTTCTGTTTGCTATGGTGTAACTGTTTCTTACTGGGTTTTCCTGATCAGTGTCAGAATTAATTATTCCAGATAATTAATGCAGTATCTGAAAACTCATAGGAGAGCTAAGCTTTGATGTGAGCACTTACAAAAGTTTTTAATTCTAACTCTCTAAATCTTTAAGGTCTATTTTCATACTAATTATATAATTATTTAATAAAACTGTTCTACTTAACTATATACAAATTTTTAACTTTTAAAAAAGCTATTTCTGTATCTCTTAAAGCTGCTGTTTATAGTTTGCGTAACAAATTTGTCACTATAACTGTTAGTAAGGGTGGCATGCAGTGTGATTTTTTTTGTTCTCCAAACTAACAGATTATTAAAATTAAATTTAAATTATTACATTATGTAATTTATAACTGGATTATTTTATATGTTTGACTCAGTTGAAAATAGCACATACACTAAGTAAATTACTGCGAACACTGATTAGTAGAAATCATGCTGCTAATGTTTTTCTGCCTTCTGAGACTGCGGTCCTCTCTAACACCCACTTCCCTTTCGCCCCTTCCCTCCCTCCCTCCCTCCCGCTCCCTCGCTGAAGGGTTCCCCGGTGTTCTGGCCTCCCGAGAGTGAAGCTAGGGTTATATGATGCGGGAGTGTCACTGAACTCCCTAGGAAGGCATCTGACGTTTCCTGTGACTAAAACTTTGCCTCTCTCTTTTTCACGTCTAGAAATTGAGAAGGAGAAAAGTAGAATGAGAGGAAGCAAAAGTAGCTTAACACTGCTAGGCTGTGCACTAAGTAAGCAGTAACACGGTACTTACGTACTTCTGGTTGTTATTTGTGCCGCACGGAATAAAAAGCGTTCATTCTCCCTGACCTCTAGAATCTTCAAGTCATGGAGGATGAGCAGTAATCAGAATGCCCTGAGATAAGCGTTGCGTATGTGTACCAGTGCTTCAGTTTCTTCTCACCTGGTCATGAATGTGTGTGCTTTGAAAACGAACAAGCAAGACTGTTTGCCACCACTGCGGAGCCAAACTAGATTTCAGACTCTTATGTAGTAGTTCCTGTTTCATATTTCAGATCATTTGAATTCTACATCGTAATTGCAATTGTTTCTTCAAATGCTTGATGAAAACTTTTGCTTCTTCATTTTAACTAAAACATTAGAAGAGACCAAAACTCGAAGCTTAGAAAACAGGCTGAGTAACTCTGAAGACTGTTATTAGCAAGCTGAGGAGAGGGTAGGAAAGCTTTGAACTTTAGTACCTTTTTTTTTTTAGGTCTGTAGACTAACTTACTTCACTATGCACTTCTCTTGAAACCACCACCCATGTTTACCAGTCTGATTTTTAGGTATTTTGCAACTGTGGAGGAATGTAGGATTCTTTTCTTGTTAAAAACCTTTCATCTTTTAACATTAGTGACTTATGTTTAGTTTGGCATACTCCAATATAAATATCATGATCTAGTAAATTCCTACAAAGAGAGTAACAGTAAGGCTGTTATTTATCTTCTTAAATCTCAGTTCAGTAGTCATAGATGGTGATGATGGTAGTAAGAAAAAATAAAAATGTATTTTCCCATTTTTAGGAACTTGCTACCATTTTTATCCATCTCTGTCCCCTGGAACCTATGAAGGCATCCCCTTCAGAACTACCTTACTCACACAGTTTAAGGCTTCAGGATAAAAGCTTCATTTGAAACAGGTCTGACAGTTTCATACATACTTGGCTTGGCAGAAGAGGCAGTTGATACCTGATTTTTCTCTCAGATTATGTGGCATCACTGTAGTATTTTAGTTGGTTCTCCCGGCATTTTGGGAATCTAAACTCCCAAGGACTTCCTTTTATGTGCTTCATGCTTTAGATTTGATCCACCAAAGAAACTGCATTTATTCATTTTCTTTTTAGAAAAAATGAATCTCATATCTTCCATTCACATGAGATGTGTCACAGTGAGTTGGTATAGTTTTTGCTTCCAGCACAGTGGTGAGAGAACAGTATTCAGTTCCCTTTCCACTGCGGGGGACTGGTTTCTTCTTACTTGCCACCTCTGACTCACCTTTCAGTCCAGCACAAGGTGCTGTTTTCATTTAAAAGAATTCTAAGTTGACTACAGTTAAACCACATTACTACCAAAATGACTTTATAAATATTTTAAATTTGCTTAAGATAAAGATGAGCTTTAAATCAAACTGGTCCCAGGTATTGATTTAGGAATGCCGATAACTTTGGAATAATAAAAATGTAATAATATTGGAAATAAGAAAAAAAAAAACTAAGGCTTTCTTTCCCTGCGTTTCATTTGTAACCAGCTACTTCCTACTCCTGGGTTTCTCTGTCCTCTGGGAGCCAGAGTTCTGCTACTTGAGAGCTGCCTGGGAGACAGCATCAGGGGAAGGAAGACACACGTAGGAAGCTGCCAGTGACACCTGGAAAACTACCTCTTTTGTCACTACTCTTTGTTCGTTCTTTTTCATTCCATCCTGAGAGGGCACATACTGCTCTGGGTTAGAGCAGAGTAGGGCATCATGCAGGGAGGTGTGAAGTGTAATTTAAGCTCTTTCACTCAACTTAATATATTACTGTATTGCAGCCTGTCCTTTTAATCCTCTATTAATCCTCTTCCTGCTATGCTCCAGAAAGAATAAAAATGTAGAGAGTATTTTAAGTCATTGCAATAATATATTTAGTGGTACTAAGCCCCAGAAAGCAATCTTTTCTAGCAGATTAAACTCAAAAACTTGAGTTGGTAGATTAAATACAGTATGAAAAGATAAGAGAAATAATTTTAAAGTGAGGCAAATTATGGAAGTTCAGCTACCAACATTTGATTATTCAGTTACACACGACCATTAGTAAGGAATTACTGACACTGTATGTCTGACACACAGTCTTTGATGTATAATTTCAGTAATTATCAGAGAATGGCATGATCTTTAAAGCATGAAAAAGTGCCAGGATAATATTTTGTCACAGGGGTCAGCAAACAGCGTCCCACAGGCCATGCTTCCTGTTTTTATAAACAGTATTTATCAGAACACAGTTATTATTTACCCATTTGCTTCCTTTTTGCCTGGCTGCTTTGGGGCTACAATGATGGCACAGTTGAGTCATTGAACAGAGTGCATGTAGCTTGCAAAGCTTAAACTCTTTATTTTCTAGCCATTTAAAGAAGAAAAATTGCTGTCCTTGTTCTCCCTTCCCTCAAAAGATTGCACTACAGGGCCGGGGATTTAGCTCAGTGGTTCTGCCACCTCTGCCTTGCAAGCACAAGGACCCCAGTTTGATCCCCAGTACCCCCAAAAAATAAAAAAGTAAAAGATTGCTCTACACTTACACTCAGCCATACCAAATTTTAAAAAAAACAAAATTTTAATGAATTTAATTTTAAGGTAAATATATGTAAAAATTAAATTCACAAAGCCATCGGCTGATTATGGACTGAAAGCCCTATGAACTTTAAGCCAAATAAACCCCTTCCCTTCTAAAATAAAATAAAATAAAAGTGATAGATTAAAGTTAATTATCTTAGTTTTCTGGTATTAGAAAGTGGCAGACCTATTATTGGAGCTAGATGTTTTAAGTTATATGTGCATAATATTCTCAGTTGTTTGGAGCAGCATACCAGTCAGTGAGTCTATTTGATTAGACAGATGGCACTCAAGAGAAATCCATTCTGAGCTTCCTTCCCTCTATTACTTTGATAAATTTTAAGTCTTATTTATTAAATAAAAATCATGTCATCACACTGGTAAGTTATCTACCCTTGACTAAAAGATAAAAGTATTCATATTAATCTTTAATTTCTACACTTTTTGTATTTTTATTTCATAACATTCAGTAAATAAAATTATGAGATGGTCTATTGAGTTCAAGAAACCATGCTTAGATTCAAGCTAGAAATCAACTGTATTTCCGCAAACATTTTCTTTTCATCTCCTGCCTCCCCCTGTTGATGTTTTGGAAATGTGTTTACTGTGAGATTCTAGAATAAGGCTGAAGTTCGAAAGGTCAAGTCTGGTAGTTAACGTTTGGGAGCAGTGGTGCAGCCTCCAGTATCTGCAGCCGCGGCTTCTCTGGTCTGCATACGCGTGTTCTACGAAGAGACCTACGTAAACGGGGGCCAGACTTTAGGGCAAGGCCACGAGTCTACCACACCCTCATGAGAACAGGCTATTTCAGTTTAGGAACTCACGGTACAGTTTCTGTTCCATAGAACAACAGTTCTTATAGAAAGAGTGAAATTCCTGTGTTTTTTGTTTGTTTGTCTTGGTTTGGGCGAGTAGATTTTCACCAAAACTACTGTGATTTACTTCATTTTGGTTGGTGAGTAGATTGATATACCATACTTTTACCCATTCCCTATTGAAAGACCTTCCAGTTGGCCACTTGGAGCTTGGCAAAGCTTCCATGAATATTTGTGTACCCTTTGTGTGCTTGTGTGGACAGAAATGATTGGTTCATTGAATAATTGTATGTTTAAATTTATTAGAAACTGCCAATTTTATACTCCAAAGAATATGAACCTGACTTTAGATTATTGACATTTTTATTTTATCCATTCCGACAGGTTTATAAGTAGTGTCTCAATGCTCAGAAAAATGCTGAAACATTTTTTATATACTTACTGCCCATTCCACTTAATTATGATGTGTTTTCCAGTTTTTTATGTATTTTTATTCTTCCAAGATGTTAAGATTTTTGCATCTTTGTTTATAAGGAGTATTGGCATATAAGTTTTCTTTTAATATTGTCAAGTTTTAGTATCACAGTTATAAATACAGAAGTTTTTCCTCTTTTATAGTCTCAAAGAGAGTGTCTATAACTGCAGTTAACTTCTTTTTCAAAAGTCTAGCTCATTCACCAGTAAAGCCATCTAGGCCTGGAGTTTTCTTTGTTGGAAGGTTTTTTTGCTTTTTCGTTGTTTTCAAGCCATAATTTTACTATATTCTTTAACAGCACTATTCAAATTTTATTTTTCTTCTTGTACCAGTGTTGAAAAGGTTACGTTTTTCCAGGGATTTGTTCATTTCCTTTGGTAGTTAAATTTCTTAGCGTAAAATTGTCCATAATAATCCTTTTATTTTAGTCTTTACTGTCTGTAAATTTTGTTTTGATTGATGGTCCCTTTGTTATACATACTATTTGGTAATTTGAGTTTTCTTTTTCTCTTGAGCTTTGCCTAGAGGTATCAATTTTATAAGCTTTCAAAGAATCAAGTTTGTCATTATTGATGTTTTTTTAATATTAGCCTCTGCTTTCTGTTTCATTAGTTTTTTAATTTCATGTATTTTTTTAATTTAATTTGCTATTTTCTTCAATCTTTTGTGGTAGAAACTTGAAGAATTTAAGTAATTCTGGTTTGCTAAAGTGCATTTAAAGCTATAATTCTTCCTTTAGCTGTGGCTTTTGCTGCATCTCATAGAATTTATGTTGTATTTCCCTCATAACATATTTTTATTCCTCAAAGTAGAAGAACCTGAAAATATGTGTACATCATTCTTAGAAAGCATGTTTGAAGTACACTGTACATGCTAGGCATAATTTGTATTGTGGTTCTTATATGGTTATTAATTTGGGTTGTAGGGAAGGCTAATTTGCAAGATAAAAAGTAGTTTTTGTTGGTGATTGACACTCTTAACTCCTCTTCAAATTGAGCATACAATCCATGCTTTTAACAGCTTCTTGAAGGAAGGAGGTAGGTGGTGAAGAAGCTTTTTGGTGTCTCCTGTGTGAAATGTTCTCAGCCTTTCTGTTGCATCCTCTGATAACTGAACTTTGATGAATGGATTATAGATTGTTTTCGTAGTACTAACTCTAATAGATTACTAATAATACAGTGTGGTTATTGCAATCTATTTGTACATAAATATATTTACAATATTACAGTTAACAAAAAGCTTACATTAACTTTCGGCTCCTCTGGCATTGCTTATAGTGATTTATTTTGTCACTGCTTTTGATACTTCTATTTAGATCTCAAATATTTATGATTTGTTTTTTTCTCAAGATAAAAGTCTTTTAGACTTGGTTGAGTGGACTGCTAAGTTTATATATTAGGATACTTTGAAATGAAATAATTTCCAAGATATTGGCATGGCTGAAATAAGTACAGCATTTAGATTCATCATTTTTCCCCTAAAACTTATTTAGTACACATGTTTTTCTCTACCCTGGCCTTTTAAAATACACAATTATACAGAGAAAAATCTAATCTCTAGAAGTTGAACTGAGTGAGGTTCATTTTATTTAGTAAAAATACAGATTGAGCATCCCTAACCTGAAAATCCGAAATCTGCACAGCTTGAAACTACAGTATGCAAAACACTCTGGACCCAAATATTTCAGATAAGGGATTATTGATGTATAATTTCATGTTGAAGAGTTTCTTTTAATCTCTCACAAAGAATGTTGACCTCTTTTTCTGTTGGCTCCTATTTCTGATAACAAAAGTATTTGGAAAGCTAAATTGCTACTAACAGCTACTCAGTGAACATGGATATCTTTCAGAACATCCATAAAATAATTCCTGTTTTATATACCAAATATGGTCTTTAGCTGTGTGTTCATTTACACTGCACATGCTTATATCCAGCATCTGCCTGGCTAACTAGCTCATTCAGATATACAGCCTTCTCCTTTTTTCCCCTAACCCCTTAGAAGCAAGAGAGCATATTTTGATAGTGTGCATTTATATCACATCTTATGTATCATATTTTTCAAGATAACATATTGACACTGTGGGTTGAATATGACTTTATAGGTTAAGGCACATGCTACAGATTGTGTGATTGTCTCTTTATCCCCCCAAATCCTTCACTTAATCTTGAAAGAAAAACCTTGTCTATATTCTTACTCTTTTTCCTTCTCTAGGACATTTCTGAGGACCAGTCTTCATTTGATATTTGTACTTGACAAAATTCTAATTATATGTAACTCCCATCAGCTTTACTAAAACTGCTACCTTTAAAGATTCTACATATCCTTAAACATATAAAGTATAATACCATTTGGGAGATTTATTGGACAGACTACCTTATTCTTGCAGTGTCCTTCCTCTGAAGCACTTTGATAGCTTTCTTATGGATTTATGTTATATCTATTAGTCTTAACTTTTCTAAGATGCATTTTCTGAAGGCAGAAGACTGTCTTATATTAGATCATTTTATTTTCTCTGTGATCCCTGCAGTGTTCTAGCAGCAAGGTTGCATCAGAGGATTATATAGGGTGTACCTTGTACAAGGGTGCGCTTCTGAAGGGCAGGCTCAAATGGGGACTAGAGAGCTAGAAGGGATGTCTTTTTTATTTTACACTTTCATGAATTGGCATGCATGTAGTAAGTTACTTCAAGATCTTATATGCAAGTATGATTCATTGCCTTTGTCTTTACTTACTGTAGTCTGCAAGTGAATTTTAATTATGTCTTCTTATCTATTTAGTCTGTGCCACTTGTTTTATGCCACCAGTTTCTAAAGAATTCTCTTGCTAGGGCCGGGGATTTAGTTCAGTGGTACTGTTGTCTACCTTGCAAGTGCAAGGTCCTGAGTTTGATCCCTGGTACCAAAAAAAAAAAAAAAAAAAAAAAAAA
>NW_022900947.1:9480433-9490688 GCF_012274545.1 Fukomys damarensis
AAAAAAAAAAAAAAAAAAAAAAAAATCTACGTATCAAGACTGTTCTCCAATACATCAGATTTTTGCTGCAGTCTATAAAAACGTGAAGTGAATTAGTATTTCTTTTACATTATAATTGTTGTCATATGATTGTGTTTGTTCATAAGTCATTCTTCAGATTGTTTCTCTTTATCCCAGTAATTAAAACCATATACTATCCAGATTTTTATTAATTTTTACACCTGTGTTGTCTCCATTTTTCAAGCCTCTGCGTTTGTCTTTGAAAATTTTATGCTTACCATTTTTTAGGTCTGATACTCAGGTTATGTTTGTACTTACATTTTAGGCCGTTCGTCCCTGTTTCCAATAGATGATGGCTTGCTAGATGATGGTCACAGTGATCAAGTTGGTGTTTTAAACTCACCCACGTGTTACTCGGCTCATCAAAACGGAGAACGAATAGAACGCTTCTCTCGAAAAGTTTTTGTTGGTGGGCTTCCTCCAGATATTGATGAAGGTAAGCTTGATTTGGCCTTCAAAATAAGGTCAAGCAAGAACAAATTTAATGGAAACAAAACACTCACTTGAAGCATAATATAAATAGGGTATGGAATTTTTATTTTTCCTCTTTGGCAGATTTTAAGAATTAGAATGGAGATCTATCGCTGTTTTAAAAAATAAAAGTTTGTCACTTGTTGAAATATGAAGACAACTGGACACATTTTTTAAATTTCTATTCTTTATATCTTACACATATTGTTACTGTGAGCATCTTCTCTAAGATTTCCCTATCTAGATCATATCTTTCAAAATATAGAACATATTTAAATATATCACATACAACTTTTTGCATAACACACACACGCACATGTGCATACTTACATGCAAATAATGAAATCAGTCATGAAACTGTGTGAAGTAGGGAAACACACGCTTTTAGAAATGGGTAAGAAGGAGGCTATAAAATCCAAAAGGGAAATGGAAAACAGAACATCAAGTAGGAAATTCAGATTATACAAAGACTAATAAACATGTGACATGTGAAACCTGAGGCTAATAAAAATGTGAAAATGATCATGAGTAAAAACAAGGGAAAGATTAAAAGTGCTGAACTATGTTTATAATGTTACAGGAAATTACCACTCATTAATAACTGATAGAGAAGATATAGATATATTTTGGGGAATGCTTCAGTTCTTGATTTAAATATACACAAGCTTACCCTCAATATTAATCAGGATTCTAAGATTCCCATAGCTTAGACTATAGGATTAGATGTGACCATATAGTATATGATTTCCAATGAAGCTACCTGGTGTATGTCAGACCTCTGCATCGTACCAGCATTATAGCTATTCCAGTCTGTTTTGAGGAAACCATCTTTTGATTATGGTTTTACTTGTAAAGCAGTAACAGCTCTCTTTATATAACCTGACACAATGTTGACTCTTTTCAAGCTAGTGCTGCTCATACTTGTGCTATAAGTATTACAAAGTGTTCGTGTGAAATTACATAAAATATTTAATTTACAGAGTAATTTACAGAGTACTGGAATTATTTTTTCCAATATGCTGCTTAAAAGTAAACTTAACTTGACTAAAACAGTTGTAGGTTTTACATATTATCTTAATAAGGATATCAACCATATTCCTTCTGTTTAGATTTTAGTTTCCCTTAGCATATTTGACACTTTAAGATGTTAAATCTTTGAAGTAATTAAAAATACAGGATTCTTAAAATTACTCATTAAAACTACTTACTAATGGATATTATTTGTACTTTTTAAAGATGAAATAACTGCTAGCTTCAGAAGATTTGGGCCTTTGGTAGTAGACTGGCCTCATAAAGCAGAAAGCAAGTCCTATTTTCCACCAAAAGGTAAGAAGTTTCACTGTTAATATTTGTTAGGAAATTGGTTAGATGACAGTAAAATGAATATCATCAATTATTATAAAATATAATGTCAGTCGCTTACTTTTTGGTTTTTGTTTGTTTTTTTAAAAATTGAATGTAAGAAATTTTGTATAAAAATCCATAATTCGTAGAGGCTGGTGACCAGGGTTGAGACAGGAAGTATGATCCTGAGAGCCACTCCTCTGGGCCCTGGCCAGGCGGATCAGTGAGACTCCAGTGGTAGACCCCACTGTAACTGATAGAGCTTCACAAGCTCCAGTCAGTCAGTGTTGAAGTATTTCCTCTGTAAAGCAGCATTCTGAGTAATGTAGGTATAGACATGAAAAAGTGTCCTCGCACTCGGTGAAGTGAAGACTGTGTGAAGTGAATTTATTTATATTGTATCTCCCAGTTTTATGAAAAGGTTAAATGTTAGGAGGATACTTAGTTGCATCAGCCACGTCTTCCCGGGATCATTCTGTGTCTGATCACCAGAGGACTAGAACACGGTCGTGCTTGTGTTATTGAGCATGTCACATGGTGGAGACAACCATTCATAGGGAAAGGGCGTGTACCTGCCTGCGATGACCAGAGGCAGGGAGGAAAGAAGAGACGCACGTTGTCAGTTCTGTTAGCATCTCTGAACTGAAAGCTGTCCGAAAACCGGTCCTGCTCTCCGTGCCTCAGCGCTTCTCTGTATGACCGTGCCTGGGCCTTAAGGCTCTTTCTGGGACTCTCCCTCTGGACGTCCCCATTTATCTTTGGATCTCAGCTTCAGTGTCAGATGCCCACAGAATCCTTTGAGGGTTGGCCTGATGAGCTCTGCCGTCCTTCTGTCAGTCATTCCAGCTCCCAGCACTGTCTCTTTCATAACATTTGTTACAGTTGCTCTGTTACATTTTAACAACTCGACAAGCAATTGTTTTGTTTATTTCATCTGTAAAACTGAATTCATTGAACTTTATACACAGTATTTGTATTCTTAGCACAGATTGGAAATTGCCTAATAAGTGACGTAAACACTAATAAATATTACAGGATAGAGAAATTACTTTGACCTCAAGTAGGTGCAGGAAAGCATCACTGAGAAGCTTTGAATTAAATCAAAAAGCTAATGTGTAATTCACATAGATAAGAGATTGAACAGTTTCAGACCAGAACTGAAGTGTTTGGTCTACCCTCTGTGTCTTCAGATTTCTTGTCTGTGACAACTGTGGAGCACATCTGTTCAGTGAAAAAACATTTGCATTTGTAATGAAAAATATGAAAATTTTTCTTTTCATTTTCTTCCTAGACAGTGTAGTGTAACAACTACCTAGGTAAAATTTATATATCTCCGTATATAATAATGGGTGATTTAAAGTATACAGAGTTTGCTTATGTCATTGTATATAAGAACTTGAATATCTTTGGGTTTGTTTTTTGGGCAGATTGTGTGTCCACTCCAGCGTGTTCTTGGTCATTCCAGGTGACGGTGCCTTTGAAGCATAGGGACATGGGGTTCAAAATTTGACGAAACAGAGCAATTGTGTTCATTGCTGTTTTCACTATCGTGGTTATTGTGGTTTTTTTCAGTGTTTATTTTCTCAATCTAAAATAATTGGAAAAAAAGATTAGTACTGGTACATTGGAGGCTTTTTAAGTATAGCTGTGTAGTTCATTGTAGCCATCGTCAGAGACCAGTGTTTCCCAGTCTTGTCTGTAAGTCAGCGTTTCCCGCAGTGTGGAAGAACCGTGCTACCGAGGCATGCAGTGGCACGGCCACCTTGTCGTTGGAGCAGTGACTTGAGCCTTTAGCTCCGTGGTGGCAAACTGAGGGCACGGGCACGTGAGCCACGTGTTTGCTCAGCTACAACCCCAATGATCGGCTCCAGTCGCAGGGCTGGTGCTCTGAGATAATGAAGTGGGTTTTGGGTTGCAGTTGGCCGCTCGGTCTCTGAAAGGCTTGGCATCACTATTTTAGATGCTACCGCACAGGTATCGTTTCCATTGCAGTGAACAACATTTACATTATGTGATCATCGTTTGTTTACTTTAATCAATTCCAAAGATTATTGTGTGGTTGGCTTTTGTACATTTGATATCTAATGTATTAGATGGGATATAATTTACATACCATATTGCTTAGTTTTTTATATATATTTTCATAGTCATAACAAATTTAAAATATTAATTTAAATATTCTATTATTACAGAATCACCATAGTTGTAATATCCTTAGTTTTTAATCAGAATTAAGGCCTAAGAACAAGTCTTGCCAATCCCAGCATTCAGGAGTTTAAGGCAGGAAGAAGATGATTTCAAGCCCAGCCTGGGTTGCATAGCAAGTCCAAGGCTGGCCTTGACTACATAGCAAGACTTTGTCTCAAACATCAAGCAACAAGGAAGCCAGTCTTCATATTTTTCAAATATATTTGAACGAAGTCTAAGATGTACTTTTAATCTTAAATAATCTTAACTTTGGAAGTTTCTCTTTGCCTAGATTAGTTTGAAGGTTTTAGATTTTTTTTCTCTATGGAATCATGTATTTTTATTAAAAGGAAGTTCCTGTGTGCCACATCAAACCTTTGCAATATAAAAGCCATTGTTGACAATAAATTGTGTTTTCTGAGTACTGAGTAAAACTTCCCATTATATTATGGATCTACGCATACATGGCTTGCTGAGGCTGCCTTAGATGGGACTGTATCACTATGCTGTTTGTTTATTTGCAGAAAAATTTCACAAAGCAGATTTCTAGGTCTCTGAACGTACCAGCTTCTGGGAATATTCCCATAATAGTAAACTTACAATATACATTTTTATGCTCCCTTTTATGTACTTTGTATTCTGCATTGCTGGATGCATGATTTTTAATTAAAGATTGACAACTGGTTGTTCACAGGAAAGGAGGATGATGTACTGCCTGATGGAATGGGAATCTAATACCAGCTTATTAGACTGAACAGTGCTTATCCAAGTTGAGATTTAATTTAAAAGTTTTATCCTGTCATTAAAGAACATATTTCATTCCAGTCTCCCTAGGGTAACTGTCTTAGCATCTTTTGGGACTTTTTTAAAGACACTGGAATTTTCCCTCTACTTAGGGAATTTCCTAGTATGCCAAAAGTATCCTCCAGAATGTGTATTATTATCCTAAGGGCACTTAAAGGAAATTTTGGCTCTTAATACACTACCAGGCTTCTGCTGACGAGCTCTTTAAAAGCATGGTGTCACTACTAGAAAGAGCTGATCTGAGTTTTGCTGTGAGATTGACTTTGATCAAGTAATAGAACCTCTTGGTCCTCTGTTTGTTTGTTTGTTTTTCTTTATGATGTAAATAGCTCATTTATCATAGACTTGTGAAAATTAAATGAAATAATTCACATACAGCTCCAAGTGTAGTGCCTGAGACTAAGTGCCCCACAGAAGGTAGCTTATCACTTTACTCTTTGTTCTTTCATGTATGCCAGAGGATACAGTGTTCTCCTATAGAAGGCTTGAGAATTCAAATCCTATTAGTTTTTTTTCAGCAGCATGTATTCTAGACCATGCTAAGATTTGGGGCTAATTCCTTGTGTTGACTTACTGTTTCATTTTCCTTGGTTCTTCCAGGCTATGCATTCCTTCTCTTTCAAGAAGAGAGCTCAGTTCAGGCACTAATAGATGCTTGTATTGAGGAAGATGGAAAGCTCTATTTGTGTGTTTCCAGCCCTACTATCAAGGACAAACCAGTAAGTAAATGCCATAGCAACTCTGGATGGCAAATGCAATTTTCCCAAAACTGTTCTTATATTTTGTTTCGAAACAAATTACCATGTTACAAGCCATGTCAGTAAACATCCAGGTGATTTATACTACATAGAATTAACAGTAATTTGTATTCAAATCCAGTTCTATAAATTTTTTAAAAATAAGAGTAACACCCAATGTAATTTTCTTCATAGGTTCAAATACGTCCTTGGAATTTAAGTGATAGTGATTTTGTTATGGATGGTTCCCAGCCTTTGGATCCCCGAAAAACAATTTTTGTGGGAGGTGTTCCAAGACCACTAAGGGCTGGTGAGTAGAATATTAACAGATTTTGGGGTTTTTTAATAATTTAAATATAAATTAGTTAAGTCTGAAAGTATTTGGCAGCTGTTAGGTACCTGACACTGTTGGGCAGGTCATGAGAAGATTCTTGATAGTGTTCCTACAGTTGCTGAATTCTGAGAGCCTTTCTTGAAACTCTTAAGTTTTTATCAGTTGATATTTATTGATAATACCAAACAGACTCCATGAGGATGGTCTACTTGAATACTCAGACTTCCTAAGTGCAACTCTCTAAAATAGGACAATTTTGGGTCTCTTAATCACATGTGGGTTGATTCTGGTATCTGAAAAAGACATGGATTTTTTTTCTTTTTCCTGTATCTCAACTACACTATTAACTAAACTAGCATTTTATGTGAATGAGTGATGAACTTGCTTATCAGCAACCAGGAGCCAGAAATCTACTGAAAGATGTCATATAGTACAAACTGTAGCTCTAAATGTCCACTGTATATGTAGATGATAAGGTACCAGGTACTACCTAAGGTGTTACCAATTTCTGTCCTCTGGAAGATGTGTTAAAGAACTGTTCACACTGTAAATATTTTAAAAATATGATGACTGCTAAAAACATGATAACTGCTACAAAGAGAGACTATGGGGAGTAGAGGAGCACACTTGGGAAGGGATTGTCATATAAAGACTAAAAAGAAGGAGGGAGGTGGGGCGGTAGTGGTTGTGAGGCATACACTTCAGACAGAGAAGGACACCTGCAGGAGGCAGGAGGGTGCATGGAAGGGACAGGAAGCAACCCAGAGAGGCTGACCAGGGATTCAAGGAGAGAGGGCAGAGGCACAAGATAGCATTTAAAAAGTAAATAGCAGTTAGATCATACAAGTCTAGTAGGCAAATTTGATATTTATCCTCAGAGCAAGGGAAATCATTCAAAGTTTGTAAAAATAAGGAGAGACATGATCATCTTTGGAATCTTGAAAGATCCGTTAAGTTAATGACTCAGAGGGGGAAGCTCAGTTGCAAGTAAATACAGAGAGCCCTGGTTTTAGAAGCCTCTTGTTGGAGCCTGGGAGGCAGATAGTGGTGGCAGGAATTAGTGTGGCAGTGCAGAAAAAACCAAGTGAACATATGTCACAAATATTTATAAGGCAAATGCAGGGGTTGAATCTCAGCTTTCATCTAAGTCCTGAGGTAGACGGTGGTGCAAAGAAAGACTATGGGGAGATACTAGGAACACTTGAGAAGAAGCAGGGTGGAAGAGAAGATCATGGTTATATGATTTTGAACACAAGTTCTTGGCACCATTCAGAATTTCAAAATAAAAATTTCAGTTAAACTGCCTAGTATCTAGTATAGTTTGTAAGTGAATCGCTCTTGCTACTGTTTTGGAAATAAATGGGAGGACAGAGATCAAAAGCAAAGAGATAAGGCCATGCCATAAACCAGATGTGTGGCACCTTAAAGTGATGGAGCTGAAGAGGTCAGATCCTAGGAGTGTTTTGAAAATCAGGGTGATAGGATTATGTGTGCAGTGAGGAAGAAGAAAACAAAGGATTAAGCAAAAAATCTGGATGTGGCAACTTCATTGTTTCCGTTGTGTGCTACCTGGGTCAGCAGAACCTCATTGGAAGGGCGATAATGAGATGAGGACCACTTTTACCTGAGTTGTGTTTTTAACACACTGCGGGTTGCAACATCTGTGGAATATCAGCACGAATGGTCCAGGAGGCAGAACACTTATGAGTCCAGAGTGAAGGGAAGAGACCCTCGGAAGAGACAAAGTTCAGTGACGAAAACACACAGGTGTTATTTAAAGCTGTGACCCGGGATGAAGTCCCCAACCAGGAGAACAGAGAGAAGCTTAAGGACTGAAGCGGAAAGTACTCTGGCATTGGGCATTCAGGGAGTGAAGGAGGAACTGTCAAGGAAGATGAAGAAAGTGTTAATAAAAGGAGGGGAGAATTAGGAAAAGATACCTGACAAGGCGGATGGAGAAGGTAGGAATTGCTGTGTTCAGCGTCCCCTACAGGTTCACTGACTGCATGGGATTTGTCAGTGGGAAATGGACTTGCTGCCTGCAATTACAATGGGATCATAGAGTGCTAGTCTGTTTATAAGGCTCAGAGAACAGGAAGAGAGTGATTGGATATACACTGTGTACACGTGAAAGGCTTGGATTTACAAAAGAATGTGGAACTATACCCAAAAAGAAGACAGAGAACACAGTATATGGGTTTAGGGCTGGTAAATGGGTACATTTGGTAAGAATCTAACTTTATGTTTTAAAAAAAAGAAAAAAGGGCTCTTGATATCCTGCTTCTTTTTAACAACTCTCTTTTGTCAGTATCCTGTTGTTTACTTTTTAAGAAAAATGATTGATTTGCTGTTTTCTCACGTCTAATGTGAACATCTTTCATTTCAAAGTGGAACTTGCCATGATCATGGACCGGCTCTATGGAGGTGTTTGTTATGCAGGAATTGATACGGATCCGGAGCTAAAATACCCAAAAGGTGCTGGGCGAGTTGCTTTCTCCAATCAGCAGAGCTATATTGCTGCCATTAGTGCTCGATTTGTTCAGCTTCAGCATGGCGATATTGATAAACGTGTAAGTTGCAGACTGAGAAGTCACTGTGTCCTATAATGTGCTGACCCAAAGCCTGCCACCCAAAGGAGTTAATGATATCGTCCAGACATTCTGCGTATTTATTTTTTCGGCTCGAAGGGTTGAACCCAATGAGCACTGAGCCACACCACCAGCCCTTTTATTTTTAGTTGTATTTAAAGTTAGGTCTTGTTAAGTTTCCCATGCTAGCCTCAAAGTCTCATCCTCCTGCCTCACCCAATAAACACTTTATCTTTTGTACTCCTTTATCCAGTTATATCAAAATATGCTTGAAATATAAAATATTTAAATAGATTATATTTTAAATACTATATATAAAATTATGGATTAGATGTTACTTAAATGCCATCAAAATTTTTATCAGTCAGTAAGTCTCAAGTATCTAAGCAAGTATCTAAGCTTCTTTTAAGAGCTTGCCCTCAAGCCAGGCTGCCTGGAATTGAGCAGCATTTCTTCCTTTTGCCCTGTAATCCTGGGCTAATTAGCTCTCTCTGTTACACTTTTTTTTCACTTGGAAAATGGAAAAGAATATTAGTGTGTCGTCTTGGTTTTTTGAGAACTAGATTCGTATATGTACAAGGATTTGAATACAACCTGACAGAGTAAATGCTACTTAAATGTAAGCTTTTAAAATACACGTGTCCGTTTCTTAATTAACCTAAAATTTAACCTATTACCTCCTTAGCAGCATGTTTGAATATCACAGTAAGAACTTTACCTCCTGGGAGTGATAACTGAAAGTCACTCTGCTGAATAATTCTCAGTGCTGTGACTGTCATCTAAGGCAGGGAAGAGGTGACCAACACTCAGTTGCTCATTTGCAAAACAGTTTCAAACTAAAATCAGTGAATAGTTCTTATACGTAGCTAACAGTATTTTAAAGTAATCACGTTTATATTTAAAGTACACCTGACGTGTACTAAGAATATGGAATAAACAAATGTTTTATGTCCAAATGAGTAGATCTAACTTGAACAGGTACTTATTTCCCAAGTAACCATTTCTTGAAGCCTTTCCTGTTTTCCAGTCAAGAAAACTGGTTAACTAATTCTGTTTGACTGGACGGTGGACTACTAAGGAGTAGTCATAAATTGCACTTAAAAAAAAGAAGTATAGCGTAGGTTTGGTTTATAAATGCAAAGTGACTTTTTGTTGCCCAAAATAAAAGAGGGCTCTGCTGTTCTTCAGATTGGCACAGAAAAGCTTTTTGAACTGGTTTGAATCTTAGAGTTCCTCTACTATTGTAGTTCTCAACCTCAGCTTAGCATTAGTCACCTATGTACCTGGAAAATCTTAACATCTGGGTCCCACCCCTGAGACTGCTGTAACTGGTCTGGGGCACAAGCAGGGCTGCTGTTTATAAAGTCCCCCCAGTGACAGTAAGGTAGAGCCATGGTTAAAGTCACTGATTTGGTCCAGTCCTGACTTTGACAGCAAGGAGCCTAGACCACTGAGGAAGTTATTTACATCTGTAACATACACAAGTAAAGAGATTGTTGCAGTGTAATACCTCATACCTCTTTGCTTCTAAAATGGACCAATTATTTTGGAACAGAGCACTGGTTCCTAAATTGCAACTCAGATGCAGAGCATGTGAATTAAGTAACATGAAGGCCAGGGATTCGGCAAAGTGGCACCACGCCTGCCAGGCAAGTGCAGGGTCCTCAGTTTGATCCCTGGTACAAAAAAAAAAAAAAAAAAAAAAAAAAAAAAAAAAAAAAAAAAAAAAA
>NW_022900947.1:9490757-9495757 GCF_012274545.1 Fukomys damarensis
AAAAAAAAAAAAAAAAAAAAAAAAAAAAAAAAACAGAAAATAAAGAAACATGGAGGACTAATGGACCCTCTGAAATACACTAAACAGCTAACTTCCTGTAGCTCTGATAATATATCAGAAACCAAAGCTGAAAGATTAGCACCCTCCAGGGCTCTATTCTGGGACTGTGAGCACTCATGGTTTTTCAGAACATATGGTACCAGGCATATGAAGTTCATTTTTTAGACTCAAGGATGTGTGAAGGAGAATATGTGGAGGATTCCAACCTTGGATAAAATTTGTTACATTTTTTATGAATATATTACTTTTATGTAAATTGGAAAAAAGTGTAAGGAAATTAAATTGTAATACACTTATTTTCTGTGTAATTTTTAAAATATAAATTCCTAAGGCATTAAATACCTGTGAGAAAAGTTTATTTTTTAAGATAGTGTGCTGCAAAAATACATTTGGCACTTCATTTGAAAGAATTTGAATCTCAAATATTTTACAGACCTCTAGCATAGCTTATACACAGAAATATTAAAGCATTAACCTTGATGCCATTCTTCTCTCCAATGTTAATGTTTAAGCCATAGAAACACATTAAATTGAAATGTAACGGACATACACTATCTCAAAGATACATAGGATATTTATTAGAAGATTAAAATCACATAGGCTTATGAACAGCATGAGGCTTACTTTCTGACTCTGATACCTGGGTAAGACATTCACAAATGTGTAATTCATTACATTTTTTTCATGTTATTTACACAAGTAATATAATTCACAATACCTTTCTGATAGACACTGAATGGAATTATGTTAATTTCAAGTTAGATACTCACTAAGTTTGAAATCTTATTTTCCATCTGAAGTCTGAACTAAATTAGTTCCATAAAATAATACAGAATTTTTAAAATACGAGTAATTGAGATCATTGCGCAGGTAGTCTTGCAGTGGTTTTTTATAAACTACTGAGCACCTGTCATTTTAGGATGCATTGTAGAAATAAAGAGCACAGACCTTGGTTTCAATTTGCTTAAAACTGTATGGTAAAAAACAAGAAGTAACCATGAGAGAGAAAGCCAGAGGGCATATGTAAATGTACCACATTCATTGATAAAATATTTATAAGGTTCCTCCTTTGTGCCAGGTATTCAGCTAAGTATGGAGAACTGGTGTTGAACTAATTGCTGCTGTCCCTGTGCCCATGGGGTCTGTAATCTAGTGAGACGAGAAAAAGCCAGGCTCATGTCGCCTTGATTCTTTGATTACAGTAATGCTCTTCCTTGATTATAATTAAAATGATGATAATCAAAAATAACAGCCTAGCAAAGGTAAGATAGAATTCATAAAAGCAAAAGTTGAGTGGTAAAGATTGAGCCTTAAAGCTTTAGAATTTGGATTGAAACTTGTTTGAAAAATCAAAGACCAATGGAAAAAGTTAAAAATTCCTTAACTGGTAAAGAGAGCCTATTAATCAGTTTTATAAAAAAAAAAATGAAAAAAATCAAGCAAAAATAAACACAAGAGATACGAATATGCAATTCAGAAAAGCAAAATATCTGGTACACATAAAGAACACTTACAATAGCCCTGATCAGTGAAATACTAACAAGTCTGTTTCCATTACCTTCCTACTAAATGTTTTTCTTACAGTTATCCTTTTCATCAACTTTTAAGTTGTTTTCAGTTCATTACTATTCTTATAAATATTCTCATATGTGCATTTCCCAGGAACAGACAAAGTATTTTAGTAGAATACATTCATAATAGAATTTATTTTTTACCAAAGGCAAGCCGTACTTTACCACAGGCAAAACACTCAATTTTCTGTCCTCTCCTGGGGGAAAGGCTAAGATCTTTGGCTTCCTGGCACACTTCAGCCAGACAGATAATATAACCTTCTGTTGATAAGGTTGTTAAAGCTAGAAAGCAAGGCTAATGAAGCTAATAACAGCCAGCACTAAATCAGAGTGTTTACCACATTCCAGGCGCTGTGCTTTTTCATGTATAATTTAATCCTCACCACTCTGAGACAGATTCTGTTATTCTCATTACAGATACAGAAACAGAGGTTGAGAGGTTTTTACCCTTCAAAGTTGTCTATGGTTTGGCATCTTCTGAGTAGGCCTCCACAGTGGACTTTCACTTTATATCTTGTAAATTCACACATTAAGCCTAGACATGCCCTTAATAAGATTAACCACAGTTCTGGATTGGACCAGTTACAAGAAAACTAGGGCCCTCACCTGCAGTGCAGAAGCACTACGGGCATTCAGTCATTGTTGACACTTTCACCATCTCACAGTAGAATTAGGAGGGAAAGAAGGTGTGAAAACCATTTGCCTTCTGTGACTATTGGATAGATATCCCTTCCATTTTCCACTCGCAAGTCACTGCACCTCTGAAAATACCAACACACAGGTGTTAGAATCATGTTCTTTAAGAGAGGTGAGGGTGGAGTGTCTTGCAAATGATATTTTTCTTTCAAATGAGATTTTTATAATCTGTAAAAGTATTTTCTGTTTTTTTAAAGGTACAGTAAATAACATTTGTAGTCATCTGGACAAAGGACATGACAATAAAATTAACTGAATTGAGGGCTCATTATTTAACTGCCCAGCCAATTACAAACAGGAAACATTATATATAAAACTATACCTTACATAAAAACAATTTTCCCCCTACTGTATGGTAAAAAACTAAAGCCCTGCAAGCTTCCTACTCTGTAAGTTTTAATGGTGGTCCCTCCCAACGCTGCATAAAGATTTCAAATCATCATTGAGTTTGAGTTCTGAAGTGTGCACTAAGGAAACATTTTCCTTCTCTTTTCTAGGTGGAGGTAAAGCCATATGTGCTGGATGACCAGATGTGTGATGAATGCCAGGGTGCACGCTGTGGTGGAAAATTTGCCCCCTTTTTCTGTGCCAATGTCACTTGCCTGCAGTATTACTGTGAGTTTTGTTGGGCAAATATCCACTCTCGTGCGGGACGCGAGTTCCATAAGCCATTGGTGAAGGAAGGTGCTGATCGCCCACGTCAGATCCACTTCCGCTGGAACTAAGAATGGCGCACTGGCCTCTGTTGAGCAAGGAGAGAAAGGGTGCATGTGGCTTACTGTGTCTGAAGATACTGACATGCAGAAGAAATAAGTGCATTCTTCTGCTTTTCACCCCAGCTATCAATACATGCATCTTTATCAGCAGCCAAAACACTACAAGCCTCTTGTTTTTCACCAAAACCCTACATCTCAGGCTTACTAATTTTTGTGATATTTTCATGTTAAAATAAAATGTTTTTTTGTATTTCCTCCAAGTTATTTTTATATGTAAAGTTAAAATTAGATATGAGAATGTTTTGCGTAGGGGCAAACACAGTCTGCTGCTATATAGTGGGTGAAGCGTGCACTTATTTCTAAACATGGGTTTTTAACTTCAAGATCTGCCCCAGTACTTTACCAAAGGTAGCAAAATAATAGTGAAGATGGAATATGTCTGCTACAAATGCTTATTTTTATTGTTGCTATTTTCAGTGTATACATAAACTAAAAATTAGGGTTGATTTTTTTGCTCTCCATTTTGACTTGCAAGAAATAATACCTCAAGATAATCTGATTTATTAGCTATTTTTAAACATTTTTAATCACAAGCTGTATTAGCTTTGCTGCTATATAGGTGTTATGTGTAAATGCCACCTATTAATACGGGATTGAAAACGTTAGAGACACACTGCATTGCAGATAAAATGCAGGCAGCACAATATGGCCTAAACTGCCATAGTTTTAGAATGTGAAAAAAAATGCATGTTTACTTACCTGTATACACCATATGCATGCACTAGAATAATTAACAAGAGGTGAGGTATTGCAAATGCTCAAAAAAGCTCTCTTGAGTCTAGGTAGCATGAACAAATGATAAAATTTGTTTAAAAAAAGCAAACTTGCATGCATTTATTGTGACTTCAAGTTAAAAACGTTGTCCTACATGTGTACAATATGCAAATTAGTTTTAGATTAGAGAGTGCAGCCATTTTGTGATCTGGTCAGTAGTGGAATTCGATTTTATGCAGACTGGATGTAATATTTGTAATCCCTGTGCAATTTTGTGATGTGCGGTTCTAATTCATGTGCAGTGATATAGTATAGATAAAAGACTGAATGAAAGAAAAATACAGGAATTCTAAAGAAAGTTGATTTTAGCCCCTTTGATAGTTCATGGTTAGGACATCCATTATAAACCAAAGATGGCCAGCACACTGCTAACCAGTCACCAAATGTAAGACCCGTCAGTAACCCATATTTTAAAAAATGAATTTTATAGAAGAATGCAGAACTTTAGTAAACCTAAATAAAGTCAAAATGGAGATGGGGA
Source organism: Fukomys damarensis (assembly GCF_012274545.1). Lineage (NCBI taxonomy): Eukaryota > Metazoa > Chordata > Mammalia > Rodentia > Bathyergidae > Fukomys > Fukomys damarensis. The sequence continues at coordinate 9,495,116 of NW_022900947.1, forward strand.
AAATATACAGATGGCTAGTTGCATAAAATTAAAGTTTACCTTTAAGGCAATGGTGAAATCTGGCTTAACTTGCTTACATGTTTGACCTATATATATTGGGGGGGTCTTCTGTCTAAACTGGGGTCACTGTTGCATGGAACATTGTTGTTCTTAATGGTTAAGAATTGCTTTTTTAAAATTTTTGATGAAGGAATTTTGGTAATGACTTTGCTTGCAGTTTTAAGGTTTTTTTGTTTTTGTTTTTGTTTTGTTTTTTCCTTTTTTGAGAAAGTAGCATGGAAACATGCAATAGTTAATGAGTTTCTCTTGGTACTGAACACTATTAAAATATCATTATTGATATTTTTTCTCTTTAGAGCATTTTAATGCAACTAGCCCCTATATTTTAATGTAAGAGTTACTCTGAAATCTGCGCAAAGCACCCAACAATGGTAAATGTTTTGTTTTGTTTTGTTTTTTTAATGCAGAACTAAGATTTTTGACTCTAAAGAGAGAAAATTACAGGGGTGTTGCCTTATAGCAAACCCTTGGGACAATCCTTCATGTGAGCAAAGTGTCGATGCTAATATCGGTTGTCTCTGGTGTGCTTTTTTGTACTGTAAAAATGTGTGGTTCATGTCTAACTCTGCTGTTTTATTGTGG
>NW_022900947.1:9498257-9523767 GCF_012274545.1 Fukomys damarensis
TCGTCCCCTGCCACCATCACCCCTGTTCTCCAAGGAAACCATACATCTTCAGGCTGCTGGATTTTGGCATATGCTGTCATTTTTCTAAGTGGAATATTTTTTTTTCTCTCACCATAACAAAACCAAAGACCTCATGTGCATTTGGGCCCAACAAAGCTTAGCAGGAATCTGACACTGTCCAGGATCACCTACTCCTGATATGAAGATCATTATCTTCCTGCACTCCCCTTTCTGTTATTTAAGAAAAAAATAAGCCTTGTATATCAACTAAGTGTTGGACATTGACTAAACAAGATCCTTGGCCACCAGCCCATTTCTCACCCTTTAGGTGAGAAGCCAAACTCTAACATACTATGAAAGGTAAAATACACTATGAGAAATGTATGTTAGTGTGAATGAATTTCTGCTGAAGTTTCATCTTGCAATGATTTTACTTCATTAAGAATTTCACATGTAAGACAGGATTTGAAATTTTTCACAAGCAGAGAATTAGAGATCTCGAAGTTTAGCATTTCACAAACCCTTGAAGAAGATTGACTCCACCAAAAAGAAGAAATAACAAAGTTTCCACAAAACAGGATACTAGGTGGCAGTTGTGGTAAAGATACCAGTCTAATATAGTTTAAAAGTGTAACAATTAGAAGTCATAAGAAGAGACATAAAACATCACAGTGATATTAAAACAAGGTAAAGTAAAACCTGGATGAGTAATACTTGAAATCATGACAACGGCCTTTTCTGAAGAGTGAGATAATTACAGGTGTTGATTAATTCATTGTACATGCTAAATAAACTGCCTTTTTGCAATATATGTGACAGATATTAAATGTAAAGTAATCAAAATACTTTACAAGTTATACACAAACTATGAAAAGGGTAAACCTCGTCCTGTCCCTTCCACACCCCCAATTTCCACTCCAACGAAGTAACTACTTTGAACTCTCTGTCGATACTTTTCATTGTTGTGTTATTTACTTCTTTATCTAAATAGCACACTTACATTATTTATTTTTCAGTCTGATATTGTTGACCTGAAATACTGTGCATATGTCCTTTCAGATACACCCTCAAACACGCGAGGGTACTTATTTTGTGAATGTATACTTTCTCCTGTATCTCACACATCACTGATCGTTTTTAGGAAAATGACAAGTAGAACTTGCTTTTCAATACTAGGACAAGAGAGAGAGAGAACCACAGGAAAAATCAGAGATTTTTCCATGCTAACTGAATTCCAGATCTACAAGGCTTTTTAAAAAACTTTTTATGTAATGTAATGCATATAGAACATAAATTCAGTCACACTACAAGTAATACAAAAACTCTGTCAGTTAAGAAGTAGAAAATTGTTGAAAGTAGGGATTCAAACCGATATTTATCTGCTCGTGTTTATATTTATAGCCACATTATTCACAGTAGCCAAAAGTTAGAAGCAAACTAAATATCTGTCGATGGGTGAGTGAATTTTTAAAATGAGGTATGAATGTACAATGGGAGATTTCTCAGCTTTAAAGGAAATTTGAATACCTGCTATGTCGTGGATGAACGCGATGCTCAGTAAAACCCAGTTGCACAAGTAGAACAGTGGTTTCATCTCAGGAAGTACCTGGAATACTCAAATTTACAGACTCAGAAAGGAGAATGATGGCCACCAGGGCTGGAGGAGTGCAAAATAAGGGCGCGAGAGTTTGTTTCAGCATCAGTTGGAGGGAGTGAGGTTCTGGGGGTGGTACTTGCACAGCATATGAACAGTGCTTTCCCTGCAGTCACAGAGCTGCACACTTAAACATGGTTGAGTTGGTAAGCATTGTGTGTGTCTCGCTTCAATTTTAAAAAGTAGTAGACAGTCTCTAAAACCCTTCCAGTGTCTTCTGCCTAACCATTCCTCGGTCTGCTGAAGCAATGCTCTCTTGGCCTCTGCATTTCAATAGTTCTACCAAGGAAGTGTGAAATCCAAAGCAATATAGTTTTAAGCTTTTTGCTAAATACATCAAAGCTTCATTTACTTATGTGTCTGCTTTTGGTCGACATTATTTGCTGTAAGATACGTCATGTTTGTAACTGCAGTGCATTTTAACTGTTAGGTAGTTCTTTGTGTGAATATGACTTGTTGATAGGCATTCGATTGTTTCCTGCTTCTCTTCGGGAACAATGTTGCAGTGAAGATCATCCTTACATTCCCTGGGACCCACACGCACTGCTTTCCAGGGTGTGCATCCAGGAATGAGTTGATCAGGTCACAGAGTACACGTCCCTTCCACCTGCTTGGTCAGGCAGTGTGTTCTCCAAAGTGCTGTACCACTCTGCACTCTCACCAGAAATGTCTGTAAACTCCGGTAGTCCACCTCCTGTTCTACACCGGGGATGACCCGTCTATGTTTCTTGCCAACCTCACAGCAGTATTCATTTCCTGTTTCCTCTTTTATAAAGTGGCGTTTCAAGGTCCTCACCTATTTTTATGTTGAGTTTAGTTTCTCTTGCTGATTTTCAGGAGTTCAGTTCTGAACATGAGCCTTTTGTCAGTCATATACACAGAATGTAAATTATTTCCAGTTTGCTTTTTCATTCTCTTTAACGATAATGTCAGTGTAGTCACACATAATCAATATTTTCAACCTTGTTCTTACCCTAAGATCAAGTGGATACTCTTCTACCCTGTCTTCTAGAACTTTATTTTTGCCATTCTTTTTTTGATCCTTATTCATCCAGAGTTCACTTTATTGTGCATCATGTGCAGCAAGATCTAATCAGAGCCTAGAATAATTTAGGATCCCTCTTTAGGAATCTTAGAGTCCTTACCAGAACTAAGTGACAAAAAATCCACATGACATGTCTTGAAAAGACAATTTTTGTCACTTTTATTTTTAATTTATAGAAATAATGCAAACTATTACAGGGGGGATTAAAGATCTAGAACAGCCAAAGTGCTTCCTTATTACCTGCTTACCAATCAAACACTAACTTCCCCCTACTCCTCTGGCAACAGCCATTCTGCTTTGTGACTCTGCAAATTTGACTACTGCAGGTATTTCATAGGATGAAATCATTGTATTTATGCACCTGGGTTTTCCTGCGTATACCCAGTAATTATCCCCTGGAGGACACTACTGCTAACCCTTGGTTTGTAAGTTTCTGGACCTTTGTCTCAGTCACAGGCCAATATCCATATAGCACCCATATTCGCAAGGACTCCTTGCTACTTTCTCTATCTCTGCTGCTTCACCGTCAACCAAATGTAAATCCATACACATCAGGGATTCGGTCACCGTTTCTGCAAGGATGGCACAAGCATCCAATTGGGTGTTTAGACATTTAATCCTTCTTAACAGAGAAGTGCAAACCGCAGCCTCTGGCCAACGCCAGCTCACTGCCTGATTCTGTCCATAAAGTTTTGCTAGGCCACATGCATACATTGTCTGTAGCTGTTTCTCTGTACAACAGTAGCATTGAGCAGTTGGGGCAGAGACTCTATGTCCTTCAATGTCCAAAATGTTTACTGACTGAACTTTTAAAGAAAATGTGGCCATCTCTGCCCTTCTTCTGGAACAGGTCTTCACTGTTTTTGATCAATATCTGGTACCATGTCTGGCTCATTACTAGATGTCTGTCACACTACAATCATGATTGTAGAATTAACTACTATCAATGTCATAGATTAAAATATTTCAGTAAGGCTTTTTATTGTTTTCAATGCTGTGTGACCTTAGACATAAGCAGTGGGATTAACCACTACTTCAATAAGTGTATTTAAAATTAGTAAACTTGAAAAATTTCATGCACAATACACCCCTAAAGACCAACTCCTTTTGGTCTTGTATGTCTCGTCTTAACCTCAATTGTAATAAAATAAGCATTTATGTACATGCCCATTCAGCTAAATGCCAATTCTCATTAAGTAATTACCATCAAAGCATGCACCAAGTAAAGGATTTATTAGTATTAATCTTGGTGGTATCAATGTTTTCACCTGACCTCTACCAGAGAAAGGACCCCTCATGGCATGTTGACTGGACAAAGACAGCCTCCCTTATTCTGCAGATAAGATCATACCCAGGTGTGCTGGAATCCAGTCTGGCTTCCAAGTAGCACAGGGAGGTGAACAATCAGAATCATCTTGCTGCATTTGGTTCTTGTTTCCTATATTTTTCTTTCTCACACTATGTCTTAGTAGTGTGTATCTTCTATTATTAACACTTTTTCCCAGCAATCACTAAATTAAATTGCTTTTCTCTTTTTTCTTTATTAAGGAATTAATAAACTCAAGTTATAAATGAACAGTTTGATACATTTGAGAAATTATGCATAATCGCGTAACCAGCACCACAATCAAACAGTGGAAGAGCTTCCTTGCTTGAAGAGTTCCTTTGGCCCCTGTATTTTGGATCTCCCATTGGCTCACCTCTGACTTCAGGCACCACTGCTCTGCCTTTTCTTCTTTTATTATTCTTATATGTATATGTTTGTGATACATAGTAATTACGTTTATCTTGGGTAATCGGTACACAAGCATGTCACGTGTTGACCAGTACTGCTTCCCTCCCCCCATCTCTTAATCCCTTTCTCAGCTCTGAAAAGTCCACCTCCCTATTTCCCATCAGCTCTCTTTTATTTTTCTCTTTAAATTATTATATTCAGGTTTCTCGTATAGGAGAAATCATGTGATATTTAATCTTCTACATCTGATTTATTTAATCAGCATTATGATCTCAAGATGCATCCATTTTCCTATAGATGACTCAAATTTATCCTTTATCATATCACATTTTCCTCATCCCCTCATCTGTTGATGGCCATATCGGCCACGTCACTGATTTAGCTATTGTGAGTTGTGCTGCTTTTACCATGTGTATGTTTGTACCACTCTAATATGATGGCTTTCACTCTTAGGGAGATACCATGAAGCGATATGTCCACATCAGACGAGTTTCCCTTTTCAGTTTTTTTGAAGAATCTGCATAATGGTTTCCACACTGGCGGTACTAGTTTACATTCCCACCAATGATGTAGAATGTTTCCATTTTCCCCGCAGTATTCCCAGCATATGTGTGTTTTTGCTTTTTGTTTTTTTGAGTGCTTGTTCATAACCACTCTTTCTGCAGTAGGATGTTCTACCTTTTTCAGGTTTGCCTTTTCTAGAATTTCATGTAATTGGAATCAGATGCACGTATTTTGTTTTGGACTTCTTCATTGAAAATCATTGTTTTAGATGTATCCGTGCCCTTCCATGCACTAATATGTAATTCCCTTTTTTGTTACTGATTAGTAGTCCATACTACACATTTGTTGCCCATTGGGTTTCTTCTAGTTTGCGGCTATTATAAACAATATCAACATAGTTTTATGTGAACTTGTGACCCTATTTTTCTTGGGTAACTACCTAAAGGTGGAGTTGCTGAGTCATAGGATAAATGTGTGTTTTAACTACGTAAGGTACTGACATACTCTTCCAAAATGGCTATCGCATTTTGTCCCATGGATTATTTGATGACTTCGTTTCCAAATATTTGGAGGTCGTCGTGTTATTTTCCTGCTAGTGATTTGATCCAATGGTGGGTGGAGAACATGCTTTGTATGATATTAATTCTTTTCAATCTGTTAAGATGTATTTGTTTCCCACAATATAGCCTGTCTTGTTCCACTAGCACTTACTTGTCGGCTCTACTTTAAGAATGTTAAAACAAGCATCAAATCCAAGACTTCCTTACATGGTTCTTAAATTTGGCTTATAGCAGGTTATGCCTTTTCCTGGCCTACTTGATTCAAATATTGTCTTGAACTGGCATTATTTCAGTTCCCCAAGAGTCAACATGTTTACTCTGATGTTTTTCTTCATTTTTAATATATTTGAGTTTGCTGTCAGGTTCACTGAAGCTGCCTATCGGGCTATCCAAAGAATCTGCCTACGCATAAATTATTGTGCTAACATTTACAAAGTTGCATGGACTTTTGAGTAGACCACTCCAAGACTATAATTTCCCACAAATCCTGATATTTTTAATTACTGATTTGTACATTCGTATCACTTTTATTTTCTAATTGAGTTTATTGGTACTTTTAAAGTATACAGTACAGTTACATTCATCATTGGGATCTTGTACCTTTACATGACAGGTCTTGGTTCTCATTTTTTCCCCATATCTCTGCCCTCCATTCACCCCCTCCTCCCTTCCCTATTTACAGAAACTTTATTTCCATTTTTTCATTTTCACATATTTTTTCTTTTCCCTTATTTCCTTTCCTCTACACTTCCCACTTCCCCTACACCTTTAGCCCTTTTCTTCCTATTTCATATTGTCAATTATACCAATAGGATCTTCTTTACAACCATAGTTTTTCACACCAGAGAAACTATTCAATATTTACACATGTGTGACTTATTTATTTCACTTGAGTATGACCTCAATATGCATCCATTTTCCTATGAATGACTCTAATTTCTCATTCTTTATGGCTGAATAGTATTCCAAATTATAGAAAAGCCACATTTTCTTGAACCATTCTCCAACTGATGGACAACTGGGCTGTTTCCAAGTTTTAGCTATTACAAACTGGGCCACTATAAACCTGGGTGTGCATATATCATGCTAGCATGATTCTTTTTTTTTTTCATTTTTTTAAAATGAGTTTATTGGTACATTTTAGCTATACAGTACAGTACAGTTACATTCATTATTGGGATCTTGTACCTTTAGTATGATTCTTTTAATTCTTTTGGAAAGATACCCAGCAAAGGGATGGCTGGGTCAAATGGAACCTCTAATCCTAGTTCTTTGAGGTATCTCCATATTGATTTCCATAGTGGTTGCTCCAGTCTGCACTCCCACCATCAATGGAGATGGGTTCCTTTCTCCCCACAACCCACCAACATTTGTTATTGATTGATTTCTTGATAGCAGCCTTTCTTTGTGGGATGAGGTGGAATCTCACTGTTGTTTTCATCTGCATCTGTCAAATGACCAATGATGTGGAACATTTTTTCATATATTTACTTGATGCTTTTACTCCTTTGTCTGAGAAATTTCTGTTCATTTCAGATGCCCATTTTTGAATCTGGTCTTTATTTTGGGGGGGAGGCTGATTGTTTTTGAGTTCTTTATATATTCTAGATAATAGTACTTTGTCTGAGGAGCAGCCAGTAAAAATTTTTTCAACATTATAGATTGTCTCTTAGTTCTGTTGATGGTTTCTTTTGCTATGCAGAAGCTTTTTAATAACATGAGATCCCAGTTGTTGATTCTTTCTGCTAGTTGCCATGCTACTGAGGAATTGTTCATAAAGTCTTTTCTTATGCCAGTGTCTTCAAGAGTTCTGTCTATTTTCCGGCAAATTTAGTGACTCTTTTAAAACATTTAGATCTTTAATCCACCTGGATTTTAGTTTAGTGCATGGTGAAAGATAAGGGTATAGTTTTAATCTTTGGCAGGTTGAAATCCAGTTTTTCCAACACCATTTATTAAAGAGGCTATCTTTCTTCCATGGAAGATGGTTGGCTCCTTTGTCAAAGATGAGATAGATGAGTACATCTGGCATTGTTTCTGTATCTTCCAATCTATTCCACTGGTCCTCAGGTCTGTTTCTTTGCCAGTACCATGCTGTTTTTGTCACAGTGACTTTATAGTATAGTTTCAAATTGGGACTTGTTATACCCGCTGCCATGAAAAGTTTAAAAAGTAGTGCCTAGGATGGCTTTTGCTATTCTAGGTCTCTTCTGGTTCCAAGTTAATTTTTGGATTATTTTTTCTAGTTCCGTGAAATATAGTGTTGGAATTTCAATCGGCATTGCATTGAATGTGTATGGCAGTTTTGGTAGTATGGCCATTTTCATATGTTGATTCTTCCTACCCAGGAGCAGGGGATATCGTTTCATTTTCTTATATCCTCTTCAATATCTTTCTTCAGAGTGCTAGAGTTTTCAATGTAGAGGTCATTTGCTTCTTTCATTAGAGTGATTCCTAGATGCTTCATTTTTTTGGATGCTATTGTGAAAGGAATTGTTTCCCTAATTTCTCTCTCAGTGAGTCTGTTATTTGTGTACAAGAAGGCTATTGATTTTTGAGTGTCGACCTTGTATCCAGCTACTCTGCTGAAAGTGTCAATTAGATCTAGAGTCTTTTGGAGGAATTTTTTGGGTCTTCAATGTAGAGTATCATATCATCAGCAGATAATGACAGTTTAACTTCTTCCTTTCCTATCTTTATTGCTTTAATTTCTTTCTCTTGTCTAATTGCTATGGCTAATGTTCCCAGAGCTATATTGAAGAGGAGTGGTGATAATGGGCATCCTTGTCTTGTTCCTGCTTTTAACATGAAGTTTTTCAGTTTTTGGCCATTTAATATGGTGTTGGCTATTTGTTCTTCGTGGATAGCCTTTATTAAGTTGAGATAGAGACCATCTATTCCAATTTTTTGCAGGGTTTTTTTATCATGAATGGGTGTTGAATTTTGTCAAATGCTTTTTCTGCATCTATTGAGAGGATCATATGGTTTTTGTCCTTGACTCTGTTAATGTAGTGTATTACATTTATTGATTTATGTATGTTGAACCATCCTTGCATCCCTTGAATAAATCCAACTTGGTCAGGGTGTATGATCTTTTTGATGACCCTCTGTCTTCTGTTTGCCAGTATCTTATTAAGGATTTTTGCATCTATGTTCATTAAAGACATTGGCCTGTAGTTCTCTTTTTTAGTTGGATCTTTCCCTGGTTTTGGAATCAAAGATACACTTGCTTCCAGGAATGAATTTGGAAGTATTGCTTCCCTTTCAATTTCATTGAAAAGTTTAAAGAGTAGTGGCAGTAGTTCTTCTCTAAATGTCTTGTAAAATTCAACAGTGAATCCATCAAGACCTGGGCTTTTCTTTGTTAGTAAACTTTTAATTACATTTTCAATTTCACTGATTGTAATAGGGGTACTTAGAATTTTTTTATATTCTTTGTTTAACTTCGGTAATTCATAAGTATCTAGAAATCTGTCCATTTCGTCTGTGTTTTCCATTTTATTAGAGTACAAGTTGTCAAAGTAGGTATTGATGATCCTCTGGATTTCTGCTGGATCTGTTGTGACTTCACCTTTTTCATTACTAATTGCATGGCTCTAGGCCTTTTCTTTCCTTTTTGACAGGGTTAGCTAAGGGTTTATCAATTTTATTCTTTCAAAAAAACAACTCTGATTCATTGATTTTTGTATCATTTTCTTAGTTTCCATTATATTGATTTCTGCTCTAATCTTTATAATTTCCTCTCTTGTATGAGCTTTGGGTTTTTCTTGCTCTTCTTTTTCTAGGAGTCTAAGAGTCATCATTAGGTTATTTGAGCTTGCTCTGTTTTCCTAGTGTGGGCATTCACTGCTATGAATGTAGAACTGCTTTCATTGTGTCCCATAGATTCCTGTATGTTGTATTGGTATTATCATTTATTTGTAAAAACTGTCTAATTTCTTCTTTAATTTCCTCTGTGACCTATTGATTATTCAGGAGAGTGTTATTCAATTTCCATGTGTTTGTGAAGTTCTTATGGTATCTTTTGCTATTGATCTCCAGCTTAATTGCACTATGATCTGATAATATACAGGGATAACTTCGATTCATTTGTGTTTATTTAAATCTGTTCTATGAGCTAGTATATGGTCTATCTTTGAGAATGACCTAAGTGCAGCCAAAAAGAATGTATATTCTGATTTTGTGGGGTGGAACACTCTACAGACATCTATTAAGTCCATATGTTCAAAAGCTTGGTTCAGTTCTAGTAGTTCGTTGTTGATTTTTTTGCCTAGATGATCTGTCTATTTGTCATAGTGGTGTATTTAGGTCACCAGCTACAATCGCATTATTGTTTATTTGGTTTTTCACGTTACTTAATATTTGTTTTATATACTTGGGGGCATTAATATTTGGTGTATATATATTTATGATTGTCATCTCTTCCTCTTGAATTGTTCCCTTCACAAGGATGTAGTGGCCTTCCTTGCCTCTCTTAATCAGTTTTGGTTTGAAATTTACTTTGTCTGCCAATAAGATAGCTGCCCCTGATTTTTTCTGGGCTCCTGTTGCATGGAGAGCTGTTTTCCATCCTTTCACTTTCAGTCTATGGGCTTCTTTTTGCACTAGGTGTGCTTCTTGTATACAACATATTGTTGGATTTTGCTTCTTAATCCATTCTGCCAGTCTGTGTCTCTTGATTGGTGAATTGAGGCCATTGACATTGATGGTTATAACTGATATGTGCTGACTTGTTATTGTCATGTTATTGTCCTTTTATTGGCCCTTTGTAATTTTTCCCCCTCTCCCTTTAGTTTCTTGCCTTGCCTAATTGATTTGCTCTGTTGGACTTCATGATGTTGTGACCTTCATTGTCTTTTTCTAGGATATTGTTTAGAATTCCTTGTAGTGCTGGTTTGGCATTTATGAAATTTCTCAGGTGTGCTTTATCATAGAAGTTTCTTATTTCCCTATCCATTTTGAAAGAGTTTGAAAGAGGCCATGGTTTGGCCTCCAATGAGGGCAGTGACTGGTGGCACACCACCACAGGGGCCCACGGAGGAGCAAAGCCACCTCTGAGAGGAGTGATGAGAGAAGGAGAAATGGGCCCCTCACTGCCTTTCAAGGCCACATCCTCAACAGCCTGAAGGCCTCCTAAAAATTCTACAGTGCCACCCTGTGGATCCAGCCTTCAATCAGCCAACTTCTAGCTCAGAAAAATCCCCTTGGTATAAATAATTAAACAATCAAACCACCCTCCAAACCATAGCAGGGATTACAGGGACTTTGTACTTCTTCACAATAATTTTATAAATCTAAATCTCTTCAAAAATCAATAGTTTATGTTTTAAAAAGATTCCCCAATTATTTCTTGGTTCGTATCTGCTTTTTATTTTATAATCCCCTGTTCTTTTTAATGGACGAATCTTCCTTTATTGTTTTGAGAATTTAATACATGTCACTTATAGTTGTTTTTAGAAGATGGTTTTAGTACAATTTCTCAGCAATAAATTTTTCTGTTTATTGCATTCATAGGCAGTCTTTACTGATCATTACTTTGATGGTATACTTTGTAGTTTTTAGGATTCACCTTAAGTGTAGTTTCTTATGCCCCCACCCTTTTTTCTCAGTGTTACTATGCTTAGCCTTCTGGACTTGGTTCTTACAATCGCTACTCCCTGGAGTACTGAATTCACTAGTCAAGCACCAGGTTTTAATTGGTATCTCCAGTCTGAGTAGATGGTGCATTCAGAAATGCATTTTCTGAGCCAGAGGTTGGTTGGCTCTAGTTGCAGTTTTGTGAACCACTCAGTAGGAGCTTTGGCCATGGGTAGAATGGTATAGTAACCCCTAGGGAGCTTGCAACGAAAGACCCAAGAGAATGGAGACACAATAAATGTGAGCTCTTGCATGGCACCTCAAGTGCTCTTGTCCTTGTCTCTAATTCCAGACACAGCTGTTGAACAATTCTGTGAAGATTTTGCCCTGCCTTGAATAAAGAATGCTACAACTCATGAGTATGTTGCTTTTCACTCTTTCCCACCCACATCTCCACCCCAGCTCTTCTCCCATGCCTGTGGCAGCCTGTTGGCACTCACTCATGAGATGCACTGAGATGGGGGCAATTCATAGACTTTAGGCAGCCTTCAAGCTACTAGGACTGGAAGAAATGGTTAATTGCTTCTCTTTTCTTCCTTTCTGGTATAAAATGCTGAGGCATATGCATTCTGTTTTCTTCCCAGAACCACTGAGATTAAATACCAGTTGTTCATTTTAATAACCAATGCAATTATAAATTCTTATATATTGGTTTGTTTCCTTCTTTATTTTATTCTCCCAAGTGTTTCACTCCTACTTCAACTGCTGATATAGACTACCTGTACATGAATCCTACTTTGGAGCTCTTTAGGAGGATCCATGATAAGACATGTTCTGACCTCTTTGAAGCCAACAAAAAGTCAGAAGACAAGCACTTCCACCAAAAGAGCCCATAGTAGCCCATAGTAACCCCTGTGTCACAGAGCAGAGGACAGTTAATGGTGGATCTTGAGAGCATATGAAAAATGCTGGAATATTTCCCCCAAAATCGATCACCTCTATTTTAGGACTAAGTAATCCACATGGCATGCTGTTCTGCACAAGATGATTGAGCAAATCATATTAATATTCTTATTCAGTGACATACAAAGACTGCTATAAGAAAGTAATGTGCCTTCTCAGGTTGTGTGCAGCTTTCAAACAAAAGGAAGTTGTTTGAAATTGTAATGGGCCAGTTGTGAAGTGAAGTCCAGACAACAAGGTTACCAGTTGGCTTTCATTTACCAAGGGTCCTAAAGCACTGGTCCCCTACCCTTTTAGGACCAGGGACGAGTTCTGTAAGACAATCTTTCTATAGATGGAGGTGTTCAGGATTAGAGTCTCATAAGGAGTGTACAACTCAGATCCTTCACATGTGCAGTTTGCAGTAGGGTTTGTGTCCCTAGAAGAATCTAAGGTTGCCTCTGATCTGACTGACAGAAGGCACAGCTCAGGCAGTAATGCAAGTGGTGGGGAGCAGCTGTAAATATAGAAGCTTTGCTCCCTCTCCAACCCATCACCTGCTTCTCTGTGGCTGGTTCTCAATATTCCATACACCAAGGCTGGTCTGTGGCCTTGGAGTTCAGGACTCCTGCTCTAAAGCACCCCAAGGGAGACTCACATGATGTTCTCCAATGATGCTTCAAATTCTAAGTCAGAGCTTCATTACTACTTGTAAAATGCAAACTCTCTCCACGGGCCCCTGGAAGTAGTGATTATTGGGATGCACTCAGACTGTATGGAAGGAATGTGCTTCCCAACCAAAGTCATCACTGACAGAAAAGGTCCCTCAACCAAAAGAAACTACCTTGCAAGGGTAGAGAAACAGGCATTTCTAAACAGAGCTGCAGTCTTTTTTGGCAGAGGGTGGGATGGAAGACGGTTTGTAATCTGCATTCTCTAAATATATGTGCTGACATGAACAGCAATAGAACTTGGAGAAACCCAGAATGGAATCTGACCCTTGGTTTCAGCTCTCCAGTAGCAAAACCTAAACAGAGCCTTTGTTCAGTATTTGGCACATGGTTCCCAAGGTGGCAATGGCCCATTATGGGGAGACATATGACACCCTCAGGGAAGCTTGCCTTGGAAGGAGTAGAGGGACAACCAGCCCCGGGGTGGAGAAACAGAGGAATGGTGTGTTCTTTCCTGGGGCAAGGCTGCTCTGTGCACAACAGGATGCAGCTACCATACAAAGGTCTTTGTAAAAGAAGCAGCAGCAGTTCCTAGCCAATGAGTAGACTCTCAGGCACAAGGTAGTTATGGGAAATCGGCTCCTGTTAAATGTCAGCTGACTGTATTTGTTTGACTTTTTTTTTTTTTTTTTGGTAGTTGGTATAATTGTATAAGAAGCCAGATACATATAAAAGTAGTGCACTGACTCACAGCCAGAAGGCGTGAGGTTGAATCAGTCCTTATCATCATAGCATCAGCTCCGCTCACAGTCACATTCAATCTCCGGAGCGGCTCCACAAGGCAACTGTTGTTCTTAGCCTCATTCGTTCTGCAGATGGGTAAAGCGAGGCGTGGACAAGGGAAGCAACATTCCTCAGGTTGCAAAACTGGTGTCGTATTTGGGAATAACACACCAGACCTTCCGTCGTTACGGTTTATGATGAAAGACCTCAGTGAGTTCACTCACCCCTTTGAATACCTATTTTCCAGCATTTTAAGCACACCTAAGAATGTTTATCTGATTTGAGGGAGGAAAATAAATTTTTTCAAAAACCATTTGCATGTTGGGTTCTGTTTCTCTAGAAAACCTTGGTTAGTAAAACACCTTTTGTGTTTTTGAAGGCAATTACTCTGATTTTTGAAAATGATTCTCTACAAAAGTAACATTTGCAAGGATCCGAGTTTGATCCCTGGCACCCCCCCGCAAGGTAACATTTGGAAAGTTAAAAAAGGAAAAAGTGGTAATCCCACTACTCAGATCTGACTATTGTTCTTATTTTGCTGCATTTACTTCCAGCAGTTTCTTATATGTACCATGGTTCACTATTCTTCAAAGATGTAATTATGGTGTATCTAATTTTATATCATTTTTCACATTAAATTACAGACATTTCTCATTGTTAATTTAGTCTTCGTAACCATCATTTTTAATACTTGCACAAGAGGAGAGTGAATGTGCCGTAATTGACTTAAATGTGCCCTGCATGTTGCAAACCTAATTTGTTTCCATTTTTCATTATTACAATAATAAACATCTGCCTGCATAAAGGATCCACATATTTAGGATTATGTCCTTAGGATATATTGTCAAAAGCTGAATAATTGCATTGAAGTTTACAGATTTACTTCAGGCTCTTGCTACAAACTTCCAGTTCTGCAAAGGTTCTCGCGACTCTCGCTGCTTCTCTCAGAATATGCATATTACATATGGCCACTGCACATGGGATGAGCACTATGCATCTAGAATTATTTCATGATTAAGTGAAACAACATAAATTAAGTTGATTTTCTCTATTGTTAGTAGACGATGGAGTCTCTTCTGTATTCTACCTTGTTATTAACCTGCTGTAAATACATGCATGGGGACCACAATCAGTCATCTATTATGACTAACTATATATATTTTGTAGAGCCTCATCACTTTACAGTACTTTTTCAGAAATTTTGTTATTTTGCCTACATTTTAAGGTGATCTTTGGACTCTTTGAATCATGTACTCAATTTTCTAAAAATAATTCCCTTTGGAATTTCGAAAGGACTTGTATTAAATGAATCTTACTTCTTATTCACACTGGGAAAATCTTCTCCCAGGAGAAAAGCACACCACCATTAGCAGGAAATCATACCTGCATTATCTTCTAGCCTCCAGAATTTCCAGAAGCCTCAGCACCTCCATTCCTGACCTCCCTACTCTACTCTGAGAATTTGTGCTTCAATATCAGAACATCCAATAACACAGTGGCCTGAGCCATGAGTAGTGACTTACTCTCTTACCATCAGGAGGCACTGAGGCAGGACTTTTCTAGTTTAGATCACTAGCTCCACAATATCTCAAGTCTCTGCATTTTTCCAGGTTTCTATCCTCAGAGAGTCAAGCAGACACCTGCTTCAGCTCCAGGTCATTCCATTATGTTAGCATGTCACAATTTCCAGAGTCAAGCTAAGCAATTCCTCCTTTAAGTCCCATTTTAAATCATGTCCTTCCCTTCACTTTAGTTAAGCTGAGAGAGAGGATGTCCTCTGCAGGCATTTCCATGCATGTCATTGACTAAATTGACATCATGTGACCACGTCTCCTTCAATCAGTTGTAAAGAGAAGGAATTGCTGATTGGTTTTGACAAATTAGTTACAGCATAAAGCAGGGCTCGGCCTCCAGAACTAAACACATTCAGAATAAACCTTGGAAAGGGGGATCCAGGAAGGGTGGTACTGACTGTTGAGTAACAGTGGTTATTCTTGCTTGGGTATCTACATTTTATAGGTTCTGAATATTGTGCTTTTTGAGGGGTTCTTTTTATAAAAGGATATGAAGTAGCTACTATGAAATTAGGCATAGAAAGAAATTATTTCAAGAAGAAAAAGCAGCAATTTATATACTTTTAAAAACATAATAAATTGTCATCTATATCATAAACTCAAGAAAAATAAGAGAAAATTTGAATAGCCTGCCCTACCTACTTGTAGTATGCATATATCTATTGATATAACAAATACTTCTGAAGAACATACAAACTTGGGGCACACACAAAAGGAATTCAAAACGTATTTCTGAACTACATAATTACAGATAATCAAATATTATGCATACTGCCGTATCAGTGAACATATCTAGGACTTTTGTCACCCACACACTGTGTTTTAAGACTGATTCACTTCCTTGTTAATGATTCTGAGTGCTATTTCAGCTGAAATGCCCACCTACTAATGACTAGGCCCATTGGAATCCTGTGCAGGTCTCTTAACTCAGTTGAATCCATGCGTGGTGCTGCAATATAGTTGTTTTCTATTGCTGTGTAACAAATTACCACAAACTTGGCGGCTCCAAACTGTACAAGTTTATGATCTCACAGTGTATGTAGGTCAGATGTGCAGGCACAGTGGAGCTGGATTCTCTTCTCGGGGCCCTGGAGGTGGAACTCGAAGTGTCAATCAGGATTACAGTTCTTACTTAGGGTTGTGGGTCCTCTTTTAGGCTCACTGGTTTTCCTGACTGCTGACAGATTCATTTCCTGGCAGCTGTGAGACTGAGCTTCTTTTTCCCTCTAGCTGTTAGCCTGACACCAGTCTCAGCATCTAGAGGCCGATCACAGTCCTAGACACGTGGCCCAAATAAGAAGCTCACAATGTGGTTGTTGGCTTCCCCCACCCCAGGCTCTTTGGGAGGTCTCTAGGTCCTCTGTAACCAGTCAGAGCATAATTACATGGGTAAGAATCCCCTCATAGAAGTACCCAGATGATTAATGTTTGATTGAATGAGTGGAGGAAGCTGTGTGTAGACCAAGGTGAGGAATATTGGGGTGCCCTTTGTTATTCTGGCTAGCACATGTTATATTAAAGGTCTGTGGCTTATAGACGCAATGATTCTGATAATGATGACTCCATTCAGGACTACAATTGCACATGCTGATTATCATATACACCAGTGCCCTGTTCCAAGATCCAAGGTCAATACCTGAAACTCCAGATAGTTCCAAACGTCTCTATGTGTGGACACATTCCTATGGTTGTGCTCTCTTTGGCAGCATGTATTCACATCCCTACGGCATACTTTGATTTTTAGGCACAGTAAGAGGTCAACAACAAGAACTGGTAACAACAAGTATGAAAATATGTTATGATTGTAAAAAGAGTTTGCATTTGGGGGCTCCTATTCAATGAAATAAGGGTGGCTCAAACACAAATATTGTAATACTACATCACTTGATCAGATGCTCAAGACAACTACTAACCAGCAGGGCCATGAGTTATGTACAGGGTGGATACACTGGACAAAGGGGTGAGTCATAGTTCAGGGAGGATGGAACAGGAAAATGGGATTTCATCACACTAATCAGAATACTGAGCAACTTAAAACAAAAGGTATCATTTTATTTCTAGAATTTTCCATTTAATTTCTCAATGCATGGTTGACTGCAGGTAACTAAGACCATGGGAAATGAAACCATGGGTAAGGAGGTGTGAAACTTGCCAGAATCAGAATGGAGACATTTGTGTAGAAACTTAACCAAAAATAAAAAAAAGCAAGGAAGATAAGAAGGGAGAGCTCTCATGCCCAGGGGCCTGTGATAAAAACTAGTACAAAGGCTCTCTGAAAGTTTCTTGTGTGTGATTTGTGTGATAATAGGAGCCAGCGCAAGGATCCAGCAAGCCACAGCTACCTACAGGAATAATGAGGACAGCTAAGTGGAGGTACAAGAACACTTGCCCGACACATTGTCAGCTCAATTAACTAATGTTGACTTCTGCCATAAGACCCTGTAACCAAGGTTCTCTTTGTCTCATCACACGTTACAAAACCCTTAGCTTTGCTTTTAAAAACTCTGCTTTCCTTTCCCTACCTCCTCAGGCACACCTATGCCCCCCACCCTCACTGTTCTCTGTGGCACTTGTATCCCAGATTGCAATTCTCTGTCTCTCCCTCAAAAACTCCTTGCTTTGGAGAGCCTGTCCCTGAATCTCTTTCTTTGCTAACATGGGGCGGGACTACTGTATATTCAAGCAGAAGAACTTCTGCTTTGACCACGAATTCATAAGCTCTGAATCTTCTGTTGGCAATTTTACATAATGAGATTTTAAAAAACCTTTCCAAACAGGAGGTCTGGCTTTGCAGATTTCAAATCATGTTTTGTGTGTGTGTGCGTGTGTGTGCGTGTGTGTGTGTGTGTGTGTGTGTGTGTTTGTCTAACACCATCATCCATCCCTTGGAAAAAATAAAAACCCAAACAACAGAAAACATATTTTCTGCTCAAATGAGTTTGAGCTACATTCCAGATCTTCCAGCTGACCAACAGCAATTATATTCATACAGTGGTCCTAGGTTCCTCATTCACAATTCTGAAGTCCTTAAAGCTTTGAGACCAACGCTTTCTATAATTCACAGGGTGACAACACCAAACCTGAGCTGGGACGAGGCTACTCACAGCCCTAATTGATAACAGTATCAACTTTTATCTGTATCACTAGAAATATTAGCGATCGATTGTGAGATGCTTCCAGAATATTAGAAATTTTAGTGCACGCCTTTCTAAAAGTTTTAAGTTCTGGAAAAAATAAATCCAACCCCCAAGGGTTTCATCTAAGCAAAAATGGGCTCTTATTAAAGGCTGGGAGACATTGTACTATAAAACTGTTTTAAAAGGAAAAAAAATAGGACTGTTTGCTCAGAGGAAATTATTTCCCATCTGTTCTGACACCAACTGGTGTAGCACTGTTCGATTCTGGCACCCAGTATTAGTGGAGACCCCACAAATTAAAGGGCAGAGCCTTCAACAACACTGTCTTCAGTCCAGACACTGGCTAGAAGTAAACACTGAAGAACTGGCAATAGTGCAGTGTTTCTTATGACCCTTCCTGCTGCATTAATTTCCTACAATGACTCCTATACCCCAGGAAATTCCATTCTTAGAATTACAGTCTTATTAAGATGGAAGAGGCAAAAGAAGAGATGCACAAGGCAAGCTCTGGCAGGGTTCTGAATACATAGGCCCCATGTCTTTCCCCATGGAATCAGGACACATCTCTTCCCAAAATACTGTTATGGTCTCCAACCAGACAGAAGCTCCAGCAAGCTTCAGTGGCCAACAATTTTAGCAGGAATTTCATTGCACAGGCATGATTGATGAAATCGTTGGTTCCCTGTAGGTCAGTCCCAGCCTTCTGACTGTGGGGCTGGTCTTTGATGATCAGCTCCCATCCTGAAGCTAGGAAGGGCCACTTTGAGGTAGGTTGTCAGCGTACACTCAGGTGTAGTTCACAAGACTCAGGAATAATAAAGACTCTTTTATCATTTAGGAAATCACAAGGGTGTGTCCAGAGACCATAAGCAAATACAAGACAATGTTTTCAGTTTAACAATAACCCACAACCTTCGGACCAACTAAGACAATGTTTTCAATGTTATACAACCACCATCCCATGCTGTTAAGAGCCCTAGAATATTCTTTATCACTAATCAACTGTGATTAATGGCTCAGTTTCTTTTTCCTTTCTTTCTTTCTTTTTTGGTACCGGGGATCAAACTCGGACCTTGCTCTTGAGAGGCAGGTGGTGTAACCACGGAGCTAAATCCCTGGCCTGGCTCAGTTTCTGACGGCTGTTCTTCTGTTGTTGTTGACTGATACCAAACAGGAAGAAAGGCTCCTATAATGTCTTCCTCATTTGCTTTATGCTAAGTTTCAATCTGTTTTCTGTTCCTGGGTGAATACAGATGTTTTTATTCAAATTATAAGGGTACTTTATTAAAAGTGTATAAACATATACACATATACTTCTCTTAGTCAAAATTGTTGCTGGATATTTGATTATTAATCACCATTATGCATTTGCTTTATATTTTCCATATGCTTTCAAACTAATTTCCTGGCTTTAGAGGAATGTCATTGATCTTTATATTATTTTTATCTTCTCTCTGCCCTCTTTACTCACAATTCTTATTAATTTTAATAACATTTTGGCTGACTCATTTGGATTTTTGTTAAGTAGTAAAAATCATATTATTCCCACAGAATCATATCTCTTCTTGTACTTACTATACTTATTTCTATTTCAAGTCTTATCAGAATATCCAGGACATGCAGAATGTACTTAAACATTTTTGATGATACTTGGAGCTTGGTTTTGCCCTTGGTTTCAATTCAGTAACTTCTGGGACTTTGTCATTGAGGACAATATTGATTAATTTGGAATCTGTTTTGTCATTCTCATGATGTAGACTTCAAGTCCTTATATATTTAGTATTTTTATTATTAATAAAAGTTAAATTTTGTTGCTGGCCATTTTAACACCATTGATTTTTGCATATTATTGATTTTCTGGAATTTAAAAACAGAATCTACTTTGCACTTTTTGTGGTGCTGTGTTTCTAAGTCAGGACCTCAGGCATGCTAAACAAAGTGCTCTCCCAAAAAGCCACGTCCCAGCCCTACTTTGTGCTTTTTGTATCAAAGTATATCTAAAGTTCTTAGTTTTTATTTGTAATAGCTAATTCAATCATGTACAGTAAATCTCAGTTAAAGAATCCCTCTAGACTTTTCATAAGCCTCTTTATGAAATGGATCTTGTCTAATTATTTAACTCAAAATAAAAATGCTCAGAGAGAAAGAAAATTGTGTATTCTACTCTAGCAGTTTATGAACATAAAGGGCATACAATAGGGTCCTTCTAAACTTCACTTTCGAGACCAGGGGCTGGGAATCCAAGGCTCATGGGTGGTTTCCCCACTCACCCCCTGCTTTTGTCAGCACAGTCTTATTGGTACAGCCATGACCATTCATTAGTGGGTCACGTGACTGTTCCCATGTGATTCGTCAGAGTGAAGTCACTGCATCAGAGATGGGGTGGTCCATGTCACTAAAACATTTACTATTTCACCCTTCCTGAAAAGTGTTCCTACTCCTGTCCTGGGATCTAATGAGTATTCTGGGAAAGAAGAAAATAAAACATAAGAAGCAGCCCTACTGCTAAATAAGTTCAATATCTATTATAGCCCATTGTGAGCATCTAAATGTTGCAAGTAAAAGTAAGGAAATACTGGCATCCCATTGAAGTACTTTTCAGCACACTAGAGTTCAATGTATTCCAGTTTGGAAATACTTTGTATAAGATGTTGTTCATTTTCTTATTACTACAAAAGAATTGTGTATTTCTTCTCATCTCTCCTTTCCCTTCATTCTGGTCCATCTGCCTTGACAATTATTTATAGTAATTGGCTATTGGCAACAATCAGTTTTATTGATAACAAGGCTATTAACTCACCTGTAACATTTATTGGGCAGCTTGGAGGTGGGGGTACAAAGGAAGGATCATTAGGTACAAAGGAAAATCTTTGGGCTTAGGCAGGAGTGCAGTCCCATCTGCACTATGACCTTAGTTGAGTCTCTTGACTATTTATTAATGAGCTTGTCTTTTCTTTATAAACTAGGCATATGATGATACCTATCTCCTTGGATTATAAGAGCAATGTAGTCAGAGCTTGTGTAGTAACAAGCTAGTTCCTGCAACACGTCCCTTCATTCTGCAAAATTTCTCACACAATTAAGAATTATATTTTAAGGGACTCTTCAGGAAGTGAAGCAGAACATTGGCTGAGAATACACACTTTAGAACCACAGATACTCCAGCCCATCGTTTTCCTGCTTCTGTGACACAAATGAGTTTCACAATTTCTTCTCCCAGCTG
Organism: Fukomys damarensis; assembly: GCF_012274545.1. Classification (NCBI taxonomy): domain Eukaryota; kingdom Metazoa; phylum Chordata; class Mammalia; order Rodentia; family Bathyergidae; genus Fukomys; species Fukomys damarensis. Next base: position 9,519,663 of record NW_022900947.1, read on the forward strand.
GAAAATAATTGTATGACTTCTTATTTTGCTTTTGATGTAAAATTTTTACCAGAAGTATCATGTGTTCAGAGTTGGGACTTTCAGCAGGTGTTTGGAACATTGAAACATGGAGATATTTTGTTCATTAGTGTATTAATCCATTGACGAATTCATAGCTGAATATACTGGTAGGGGTGGGGTCTGGTTGGAGAATGTGGACCAATGGGGTTGTGCCTTTGGACCTTTGATTCTCTTTCTCTCTCTCTCTCTCTCTCTCTCTCTCTCTCTCTCGCTGTCTCTCCTTTTTTTTTCCTTTTTTCTTTTGCATACCATGGTTGAGCACCTTTCCTCTGCTAGGCCCTTCTAACGTGCTACTTCTCCTTTGCATCCAGCCAACCAAGAACAGAGCTCTCTGAAACCATGCACCAAAATAAACCTCTTCTCTTTAAATTCTGTGTGTCAGGTTATTTTTGTGCCAGCGATTAGAAAGCTGACTAAAGCACTACCCAAGTTTTGTATGGATTTAGTGAGATATATACAAATGTTCATTGACTAATCAATGGGAATTACCATATGTGTTAATACAATGGTCATGAAGGTGTCATGCTCTATATTTAAGAGAAAATCTGAGAGTCAGAGGATGCAGTTCCCAGTCCTACAGTGGACTACTAACTTATTGTTTGCCTTTGATCTAGTTATCTAACCTCTTTAGCCTCCCATTCACCCTCTGTTCATTGAAGGTTTGAGCTGAGTAATAGTGGGGCACATTTTGGAGCATTTTATGCACTACAACATATTTTCACAATCTATTTACTTGTATTTGTAACAGCATATCTCAATTTCTATGACATAAGACATTATGATAATCATATAAGTAGATCAGAACTACTTTCCTCTGCCTCTGGCTCTTTCCCTGATGCCATTTCTGTAGCCAAATCATTTCCAGTGTCTTCAGAGGGGGTCCTTGTTAGAAGCTATTTTTTATTAACAAACAATTGGCTTCAGGGCTAATTAACTTAATTTGACAAGGACATTCATCAGTGTTAACTGGCTTCCTAAGTTGTTCTTAGCACCTTTCCGTCTCCTTGGCTTGCATTTACTTTTGCAAATGCTGAAGTTTTTAGGCCTTTTCAATCCATTTTCAGTCAAGCAGCCTGTTCCATCACTCACCTTGAGTGCAAGGTTGAGGTCTTCCTATGCGCGACTGAAGGTTTCACTGACTTTGGACCCTGTCCCCAATGAAGCTTCTTCTATGAGTTGGCTTCTTTGACCCTTCGGGTGACTTCAGTAGGCTCAGAAGCAATTTGAGTCATGGAAATATGGACAAAGGAAATCTCTGGGAAAGAGCAGATATTCCAGTGATGCAAGCAAACCATAATAGCAACTGCAGGTGAAATCTACCACTATGTTTTCACAGCTGTTTGCTATCACGGCAACCACAAACCAGTTTGAGACATGCACAGATTCATCTGGAGTAATAAGATGACACTATGTTTTTGCCAAGGAAAGAACACCATACAGTAGAAATGTAGTATTGAATTATCATAAAACAATTGAGAAAAATTCTGATACTTAATCATTGATAATTTGATATTCTGAAACGTATGAATATGACCTAATTTCCTATCTATTTTACCACATGAATCTTTTCTTACCCTTTTTCTCCCCCTACACTCATTTGGGCCATAAAAAGTAAATTCAAGGTCCTTCCAGGAAAAAAAATTAAAGAGTTATATAAGGTTTGGCGGATTCACTCTTTTTTTCTGTTATTATTTTGTATAATGCTTTAGGGTAGCAATTCACCTTCTAAAAATTTTTCCCAGAAAAAAATAAATACTAATGATAATGAATAATTCCTATGCTTAGCATTTGCCAGTGATTATGCGAAATATATTATTTGCATCATAGATCCTATTTCCACAATAAAATGTTAAATTTCAAGTTAGGATCATCTCCATTTTACAAATGAAGAAATGAAGTTTGGGAGGACAAGTACATTCTCAAGATCACACAGCAAGGCAAGTGCATCAGTCAGTGCTCACCAGAGGAACAGATTTGATATAAGATATATAAATAGGTAGGGATTTACAAGGTGGGCTGACAAGGGCCACCCACAGAACCAGGTGTGGAGAGGCACAAATGGGCTGCCTGTGCACTGAGATGTGAAGGATCCAGTCAACAGCTGAAGGCCTGGAGCTCACTGCAGCGTCCTGTGCAAGTTCATATCAGGAAGCCAAAGGATCTGCGATGGAAGATTGAAGGGATGTCCAAGGAGAAAGTGAAAACTGGAATTCGTCTGAAGAAACAGAAGGAAGCCTTCCTTCTTCCACTCCCCCTTTATTTCAGTCAGGCTACAAGTCTATTGGTTGGTGCCACTCACACCTATGGGGGGTCTTCTGTCTTCAGTCAATTCCTTGAGCTATGTGCTGTGTATTCAAATAAAGTATAAATGTAAAGAAAAAAAAAGGCTGGACTAATATGTACTGACCAGTAAGAGTATTTGGCTCTAAGTGGAGGGTGAATTTTATTTCTTTGTTATTTTCCAAATTTTGTTAAATGAAAATGAGCTACATTGCCCCAACACACATGCACACACACACACACATGCACACACATGCATGTGCACACACACACGTGTGCACACACACACACACACCCCACCTACTTCCTTCCTTTCTCTCCATTTTAGCAAATGGCTCCACTGTCTACCCAAAACCAGACAGCAGTTGCCTCTGTCTTCAGCTCAGAAGGTTCATTGGTAAGATCATATCCTCAGACACATCTGGTAATCATCATTCCCTCCACATCTTCCTGACCTTGACCACTGTCTTCACCATAGGGCAGCAAGAAAGATCTTTAGAAGATGTGAAGACATTTATTCCCCTCATAAAACTCTTGTATAATAAGTAGAATGATATCCAAACAATGTTCACGTCCAAGTTCTCCGTGAGTAACTGATTTCTGCTCTCTTGCCAAATTCTCCTCTCGTTTCCCATCCCTCAGGATCTTCCTCTCCTGCTTTGGAAGGAGATGACCCTCAGCCAGTTCTGTTTTATGCTTCCTGTTTCTGCCAAGGTGTGGCCTCCTCAAAACAAACTCCCTCCGCACCTTACAGGAAATGGGCCTCTCTGTCACATTATGCACCCACAGAATGTGGTTATTGCTCTTTTATAACATTTTTCAGGATTTGAAATTATTCTGTGTTTCATTTTCTTGTTAATTGTATCCTTTTGCTAATCAGCATTCTCCAGAGCAACAGAACCAAAAAGATAGACAAGTGGGCAGGCATGCAAACAGACAGACAGACAGAAAGACAGACAGACAGATAGTAGAGTTATTATCGGAATTGGCTAATAGAATTATGGAAACCAAGAAGTCTCAGGAGAGGAAGAAATTTCATCTGCAAGCTGAAGAATCATAAAAGGTAGTGATATAATTCAATCTAACAGCCTGAGAATCTGGAGTTTATTTATTAGTTGTTTTGCACTACTGGGGATTGAACCCAGCGTCTTCCCCATTGTGCTGCACCTCTAGCCCTTATGACCTGGAGTTCTGATATCCAGGGGCAAGAACAGATAGATGTCCCAGCTCAGAAATAGAAAGTGGATCTGAATTTCTTTCATTAAAAAAACAATAGGATCTCAAAGTATTGGATGATGCCAGCTCATCTTGATGAGAATGGGTCTTCTTTATTCAGTCTACTGATTCATATGCTAACCTCTTCCTCAAACACCCTACTAGACACCCCTGAAATTCTGTTTACCAGCTTTCTAGGTGTTCACTAACCCAGTTCAGTGAACACATAAAATTAACAACTGTGTTTCTTACAAGACGGACACTGCTTGAGAGGTGGGCACTCTCCTGTCTTACTCTGTGCCTGGCACAGTGCCTGGTACCCAGTGCTCAACCAGTGATCATGAAGAGCTGGATGGAGTGCAGGGGATTGGAGCCCCTCAGTCAATCTTGAGTCATTTCCAACCCTTACAAATTTACTCTGGAAACAACAGCAGGTAACTGAGTCCTTAGATTTTTGGAGACCAGCTTTCTACCTGAGAAATGTCTGAATTAATTTCTGTGTAAAATACATCATTGATTCAAGTGAAAGCAATTAAAACATAATGATGTG
>NW_022900947.1:9523921-9538959 GCF_012274545.1 Fukomys damarensis
ATATATATTCAATAACAGATTCAGAATTATTTACAACTTTACTTTTCAGAATGGAATATTTGACCACTGACATTGTACAGCATTGGCAGGTCAGAGGGATAATAAAAAAAGAAATGACTTTGAGTCAATTTTAGTATTGATTTTAGATTGTCTTTAGGTCATGGACTCTTTCACTGCTGACCCAGGACAGGCTCTTCTGGCTGCCAGGATTAACTCTGTACTCACTGGTGCTGCACAGCTGCTAGGACCTTGTGCAGTGCTGAGGGGAGCACTCTGGCTCTTGCTTTCCTTGTCTAACAAATGGAGATGCTAATGGCTGTCTTATGGGATTGCTTGATAATTAAAGAAGAGAGTATGACATTTTTGAATGGTTGGTAATGGCGTATACCATTATTGGCTTAAAGATAAAGAGGGTTTTATTCATATCTTTTTACCTTTTCTATTTTCAGAAATACAGCAGTAGTGGAAGCATCATTGTCATTTGTAGAAGTCATTAAGTTGAATCAATCATCTGTTTAGCCTCATTGGTCCCACAGCTGGTCTTCAGGACCTCAAACAATGGCCGCCTGCAGGCAGGGTGAAAGATGAGCCATCGTTCCTATCCATCCTGCCTGTACCTTATCCTTCAGACAGGCAATGTGGCTCCAGAGTGAAGTGTTGGGCGGGCAGTAAGGAGGATGGGTTTCATGTTGGGCTTCGGACTGTATAGGGAACCCACCACCTCACAGCTAATATTTGCTTTTCCTTGCTTCCACTTTCTGCTGGGAAGGTGAGGTGGACAGCGCAGGGATTGGAACAGCTGGATACAATTTCGAATCACATTACCTCTTCTTATGAGCTGTGTGATGGAGCATGGTGCTCACTCGATTCAATTATTCTTGCCCAGAAATGTGAGCAATACACTCCTCTTCATGGGCTTGTTCTGAGAAATGAATAAATAACATATACTCCCAATGTGATAGCTAGAACATAGTCAGTGTTGAATGAGTATTAATCTGCTAGCATCTTCTTTCCAGCCTTTTGTCTATGTGGGGGGGCAGGAGGGGAAAATATAAAGAGAAGCCAAGAGTGGCTCAAAAGATAGATCGTGAAATGTCTGCAGAGCACAGCATGTTTCTTAGAGAAGTCATAAAGAGCAAGAAGCAACATTCAGCCCAGGCTGTGTCCATGACCACAGGCTTAACCCTGCTATTTGCAGATGGGGGAATTCTGGAACTGTAAATATTAGACTGAGACAAACGTGGCTATTGTGAATTTCCTCTGCACTTTCTGAGAAGTGTTGCTTTGTGTGCCAGCTGCCCACCTCCACCCCTGTTCCCTGGCCTCTGGAATGTGGTCCTTATGGCAGAGCCTGAACTGTTACCCAGGTGATGAAGGTGTCCTTGGCTCACTGTTTGCTGACTTGGCTGAATGGCTGGACAGAGCTAAAAGATCAAGGACTCCTGATGTTCAAGGGCAGCTCTGGCCTTGTAGTGGCATGAAAGTGTGCATGAAATGGCACACCCAAGGAGATTTACACACACGTCCTCCCTGTTCAAGATTTCGTTTCTTTTCAATATTTCCAAGGCATCCAGTTTAGAAGTTATAGGACTGTTGATCGTGGTATTTGATGATGCATGTTTGGCCTCAGAAGACCCATTTTATAAGTGTGCTATGTACTTACTGGTGTCATAAATACCTAGTGCAACAGTTAAGCTTGCTTCTCAACCTTACAAGGAACTCCTGGAAAGGCGATTGAACCATACAGACATCAGTCAGTTAATCCAGTGATGTTCAAAGCTGAATGTGCTGTTAGGACATGGGGCCCAGTAGGCAGTGGGCCCCTGGGGTTGTGCCTTTGGAGGGCAAATCTCTCACTGGTCCCTGATGCCTGTGCTGTTTTTCCCAGCTGCTATGAACTAGGCAACTTTGCTCCACCACACACTTCTGCCATGATATTTGTGCAGAAGAGCCAGCCAACCTTGGACTGAATCCTCAGAAACTGTGAAACAAATTAAACCTCTCCTACTTGAAGTTGTGGCTGATGGATATTGTGTCCCTGCGGCAGGAAGCAGACCAATTCCTGTGTCCCAATCCCAGGTCTGCTACTTAGTTTTGAGGCTGTGCATAAGTCCCTTAGTGGCTTTGGGCCTCAGTGACTGGGATCAGCTTAGTGGGTCTCACCCAGAGAACCTGGGCAGCATCCACAGTGGACACCCTACACAGCCCACTCATGCTGCCCATCACCTGGAAGCTCACTTGAGTCTGGCAGCCTGAGAGCTCCTATGTGGCCTCTCCATAGCGTGTGACTTCTTAGTATTCAGTGATTGGGTTCCCCAAGAAAATATACCCAAAGAGAGCATGCTGACAGGCTCAGGAATGTCATTTCCACCACAATGTTTTAGTCAAGCAAGTTCTTAAGGCCGATCTGGATTCAAAGGAAAAGAAAATAAATGCCCTATTTGGTAAGATTGAAGCAAGCTCAAGATGGATAAAAGCAAAGGGGTTATATGGCACCAGGCATTATGCACAGTATATTATTAATGCAAGAGAAAATAGACCAAGGCAAAAAGGAAAATATTTTAGAGATGAAAAGCACCATTATGTAATGATGAGAGTTAAAGCCACCTGGAAGATATGGTAATTCTAAACTTAAATATGCACAAAAATATAACTTTAAAATATATAAATAAATAATTGGGGGAAATAATTATATGAAGAAATGCTAAATCTTTGATCTATAAAATGAAATTTAAATACACCTGTCACCAGAACTGATAAAGCAAACCATAAAATACTATGTGGAGCTCAATATTTGAGCAATACAATTAAGATCAATTTAATAAATAGTGAACCCTCTTCTCAATATAAAATGGATAGGCTTTTGCTCAAGCAAGAACATATAACATATTTATGAAACCAAATGCTACAAATCCACACTGCAAGTCTCAACCAATATGAAATAGTGTCACAGAAACTGTGTGCTTTGACAACCATGAATTTAAGTTAAAATTAATTATAACAAAAATTAAGATGTATTTTAAACCATTCGGGCTACATAATTTGAATCTGTGGTTTAAGATCTACAGGCAAACCTTTTCACATTCCCAAAGATGCAAACACAAAGACCTTGGAAGGCCAAACAAAGGGAACAAGTTATTCTAAAGCCATGAGGTGTGTGAATTACACAAAGATCCTTCTCCCACTCCTCAAGACATATTTGTAAGGCAGCTATCCTCCCACTTTAGGAAAATTTAGTAGTATGTGGAGTGGGACATTTTCTGAAATTGGTATAAATGCCCAAAGCCGAGGACAAGGGAACTTTAGTAGCCCACACTCTAATCACCCTAAGGTTTCCAAAGGAGTTGCAAAATTAATGTGACTATCACCAACCACTACATCCACACCTAACTGGGTCAGTGAGAAGGGCGGGAGAACCCAGAACAGAAAGGAGCATTTGTCAACATGTTATGTTTGAGATGAGATGCCCTTGCTGGAACTCACATGCATTTTTATCAGCTCCTTTCCATTTTTTATGTTTTTTCCTATTATTTTTTTCTAATCGTTTTAAAGTATGGCTCTTTACATTAAAATATTTTCATCCTCCTGGACTGGATTATTGTATGTGGTGTGTGGTAGGGTTCAAATTTTATTTTACTTTTATCTGTGAATAACCAGTTTTCTCAGTAGAATTTATTGAAGAGCTTATCCTTGCCACATTACTCACAATACCAGTCAGTTAAATATCAAGTTTTCATATTTTATGGTCCCTTTCAGGCCTCTCTTTTCTACTGGAAGAATGGAGACCCAGGGAGTATGGTTAGGTGTAATAGGGAAGATGAAAGGCAGAAATTTAAAGCCTCAATTTTCACTGGAGGGGCTCCATAGATGGTGCCTGAAAATGCAAATTAAGTAATTAAGTAATTTCAACTAATTGGACATTATGAGAAACGCAAAATAATTACCTTGGTGGTAAGCTATTATCTCTTGGAAGAGTAATAAGATGAGATGGGGGAGAACTTTGGCTTTCCTTACAGAAACATGTGCATCCTTTAAACTGTAAGGATACAAGATCTTGCTAGAAATGAAAATAAAAAATAAATACCACTGGACAGCACAAGCTTATATTTTCCTGAGTGGTAAAGAAAGCCCAAGCGGGTTTCCTAAATGTCTGTGTCACGTGCACCCTGGACCTGTCCTCCTTATTTCCCTGATGTCATGAGCAATGTTCTAGCTTGTCAAGAAGAGAAGGCCAATGAAAACACAGGAAGGTCCCACTGTATTCCCCATGCTTTAGTCTTTTAACTGGATATGTGATGTTCATTATACTTTTTTACACTTTTGCATGTCTAAAATATACTGTGAAATTTCTTAGTCTTGAAAAATATCTCCAACAAACTTTGGAATAATAACCTATTTAAGTCTGTTTTCCCTATTGAAATGGAGAGTTAGAGAGCACAGCACAGCCTGCCTCTACATCCCAACCATGAGCACAGTGACGGACACAGAGGTAAATATGAAAATTTGTTTGTAGATTTAGTACAAGTGGCTTGTGTTACTCTTTTTCTTTCTCTAAAATCTACTCAAGTGTTAAGGTCAAGCTCAGTGTCCTTCCCTGGATTTTACTAGAGCCTTTCACTGAAAGATCCTCACTGCCATCTCTCTGGGTTACTATACTATTTAAAGTCTAAATTATAAATGAGGGAGGGAAAAGAGAGTGAACACTTTATTGAGTACCAAGAACAGACACTGTTTTATCTCATTTTACCCCACTATCATTTCTGTAAGGTCCACGACAGTTGATAAGCATCCACAGTGAACTGTGTTCTGTAGAAAGCTCTCAAGACACAGCAATAGAAAAAACACAATAAAGTACTGAATTGTATCTTTCTTCGAGACTATAGAAATAGGAAAACCTGAAATGAAAGTGTGGAGAACTCTGTCATCTAGAATAGCCAGGAGCTGCATTTAGTAGCACATTTTTGTGGCCTTTAATATACTAAGCATTGTGCTAGGTGTGTTTCCTGTTTTAGTTGTCTTATTCTCACAACAACCCATAGCGTAGGATTTGGATATGTATGCAAATGAAGAAACTTGTTCCCCGAGAAACTTGCGCAGTTGGCAGAGACTGCACTGGATTGAAGTGTCCCCTAAAATATTCATGCCTACCCAGAAATGCAGATTGTGACCTTGTTTGGGAATAACATCTTTGCAGATGCAATGAAGATGAGGTCATCTACACTAGTGTGCCTCCTAAAACCAGTAAGTACTATCCTTTTAAGAAGGCCATGGGAACACAGGAAGAGATTCATGTGATGACAGGGGCAGAGACTGAGTGATGTAGCTGCAAGCTAAGAATATCAAGGATTTCCAGTAGCTCTCATAAGCTAGGAGGAAACCACTGTAAACTGAATGTTGGTTCATCCTCATATTCGTAAGTTGAAACCTACTGCCCAACATGATGGTGTTAGAAGGTAGGATTCTAGGAAGGTGATTAGATCATAGAGCACTCGTGAATGGGATTCACATGTGTATAACAAGTTAAATAGATCAAAGTTCCCCTCTCCATATGTCAGATTATAACAAGAAGACAATCATTTGTGATCTAGTAGGAGGACTGTTGCCAATGCTACCAGTTTCTTTATCTCAGACTTCTGGCCTGTAACACCATCCAGTGTTTGACATCCTATTACAGTCCAAACAGATGAAGCCAATAGACAAGGACAAATTCTCCCTGAGTCCCCAGAACAAACCAACCCTGCCAACACCTTGACTTTGGTTTTCTAGCCTCCTGAACTATGAGAAAACTGAATTCTGTTATCTTAAACCAGGTGGTCTATGGTACTTAGTATGGGGTCACAGGAAGCAGAGAGACTGAGGCAGGGTTTGGGACTATGTGATTCTAGGATCCAGGCTCTCAATGGGTGGCTGCTTTAACTCCCTTCACATGACTGATAAGATGTTGAGCTGAGCTATGCAAATGTGTTTCTCTAATCTTCAGATATTGGTCAAAAACCATGGACTTTATCAATGTTGTTTTCAAGATAAAATGATGCAAAAGCTCAGCAAAATTTTATTAGTAAACAAAATGAAGAATGGGACACAAATCCTTCTCTAAATCAGCTCTTTAAAACAATATTTCTAGGATTCCTTTTGTTTTTGTTCTGTTTCCTTCTCTGCTCAAAATATTTCCCTGGGTGTCCATGACGAGAATTACACAAGAAAGCCTATAAGCAATACTTCAGAACTAGCCCATTCTCTACCGTCCTAAACCACAGTAGAATGCACAGAGAACTTTACAGACTGGGGCAGATACAGACATCACAGACTTGCTCAAATTATGTTTAAGAGTGGGTCCATTGTCTGAGTGTCTATATTCCTCAAATCCATATGTTGAAATTCTAATCCCAATGCAATGGTATTTGGAGGTGGGGCATTTGGGGGATCATTCAGTGCTGAGAGTGGAACACTTGTGAGTAAAATTAGTGTCCTTAGATTCTCAAGAGAGACCGTTTTTACCATGGGAAGACAAAGAGAGAAGGTATCATCTATGAACCGGAAAGTGGGCCAGCATCCGACTGCCTCAATATTATACTTCCCAGCCTCCTGAACTATAAGAAATACATTTCTATTGTAAGTTACCCTGCTCATGGTATGTTTTTTAGTGGCCTGAAAACACTTAGTGGTGTTAGATTTTGTAATTACTGTTCTTATCATCTAAGAATCAATTAAAATCATTTTTACATGCAATCAACTTGTAAATAGAAAAGAACCAGATCTGAGCAGTATTTTCTTAGGGGTAGAATCCTTGCGCATGTAATTGAGTACTCTCTATACCCACTGCATCGTACACATGCCTATCTACATTTCTGCACCCACAAGTGTACATATAGGTGCATGAGTACACATAGGCACACATACATGGGCACAGCAAATACATACACATGTGCAATGCATCATTCACATGGGCACAATCCTATGCACGTGTACCCATGAGCACACAAATTCACAGACATACAAATATGCTGTGTGTGTGTGTGTGTGTGTGTGTGCACATGCCAAAGCTCCCTAGAAGAAGGAGCTTCACATTTTCTTCAGGTATCGTGATTTCCTTCTATGTATCTTCACTGTTAGTCCCTCCTTTTACTTGCCTTTAGTAATGCTGGCAATTAAAGCTATATTTGCATGGTATTATCACCAGCAAGGTACTTCATCTTCGTATTTCTGATGAATAAATGAACGTATGGAGAGTTTACACAAAGGGACCTAGAGTTTCTCACAGGTTGGTGTTGAGTGCTATCTACAATCTTTCTTTATATGCATTCTTGTATTCACATGATTTTAAATTCCACCCCTACAATGAAAACTCCAGGACATCTATATCTAGCTCAGACTTAGTGTTCTCAGATAAACCACAAATTACCTTCTTCCCTGTGTGCCTGAGATATCTCAAATATAATGTGATGAAAACAGAATACCGTTCTTTCCCCCATTTCCAACACACTATAAATTATTGAAGAGCACTTATTTATCTTTTCCTACTCCTTTGTCTCTTAGTAAACATACCACCTTCTTCCACATAGTTGTTTAGACTCAAACCCCAAATTTTCCATGCTTTTTTTTGTAACCCTAAATTGCATTTATTGGTAAGTCCCATCAACTTTATTTCCAAAATATATCCCTAATGGAGCTCCACTGTTGTGGGTTAAGATTTATTATTAATTTGATTGTATTGGGAGTTGTTGAAGGGATTAGTAAAGCTCACTTCTGGGTGTGTCTGGATGGCCATGGAAGACTGATTTTGGGGACTATTCTATCACTGGGACAAAATACCCAACATAACCTAAACGAAAAGAGGTTTAGCTTGGCTCAAAGTTCTGGGGATTCAGTCTATTGTCAGCTGGCTCCAAGAAGAAACACCATGGCTTAAGGGTTTGGTGGAGAAATGCTGCTCACTTCATGGCAGAAAGAAATCAGAAAGGAAAGTGTAGAGCCAGGTAGGGAGATGTACGCTCCAGAGGTATGCCTTCAATGATTCGCCTGTTCCGACCAGGCCCCAACTTGTAATAGCACATTTAGCTATGAACACATCAATGGATTGATTTACAGGTATAACCCTCCTTTATCTGATCACCTTCCAATCGCCCTACCTCTGAACTCATGAGACTTTCTGCATCTAAACCACAACAGGTATTTTATCTCACTCCTGGCCCCTTCCTCTATTGCACTGTTCCTCTACTCTGCCACTGTCCACCATGAACTTAGCTAAATTGTTTTTCTCTGACACACCCTTCAACCATGATGTTTTTGCCTTGGAGTCAGCTGACTATGGACAGAATACACTAAACCATGAGACAAATTAAGCCTCTCCTCACTTAGGTTTGGGGTGGTGGATATTGTAACTCAGTGACTGGAAACCCGACTAACACAACTATTGTCACCATTGTCCAGACCAACTGGAAAATAAGAATCTCTTCATTTATCTCCTCACTTCTCCTCAATCCAGTCATCATGATACACGACTTTCTGGTCAGTCTTAAAAAAAAAAAAACAGACGAATTTCCCAAAGAAGTCTCATGTGGAATGAGAAATGTAATTAACACCATTTTCAAAATTTTGGAGACTGATGAATTTCATACCCTGGAAATTCTGAAAATAGAACACAGTGCTGAAAGTAGAGAGGATGGATGAGCCTCCCAGGCTGCCCATTTGCATATTCCTGGAATGGGGGCTGCACATAACCATCACACTCTTGTCTCGAGCATTAATGTCTGCTCAACCTACCTGGTTCCAGGGACTTTCCCACACCTTCCCCACCCTGGGAATCCAACTCAGTTTCCGGCATGGTGGCCACATTCCAAAGATGAGAGAACAGGAGCAGAGATGAAAGCAAGTCCACAAAGCAGAAGAGCCTCACAGCCCATGATGAGGGGATTATATTTCATTCCAAGCAGCGAAGCAGGAAGCGAATCCTATTAGTCTGTTCCCACTCAATTCACACTTGCCTCGGGCAGTTTTGGTAAACCCACAAGATAATCCTATACCAAAAGAGTTAAAAATAAACATCACTGGAGATCTTTGAAAAGGGAGAAAGATCCAATGATGAGACAGAAGGAGACGCTAAGACTACTAACAAAAACAAAGCTGCATTTAAAGAAAAATACAAAAAACACCTTACCTGGAGTGCAGGCGCATTGCAACAGGTGATTCGGATCTCCGAGCTCGCTTTGTATAATATGTAGCAATTGGCTGTCTCACAAAGATATGAAATCTCCGAAACTGCTCTGCCACGTGGAAAGCGAGCAACCTGCATTACAAGACAGACCTTTAGAGTATTTCAAAAGAACAGGCCATGAGCACAGAAGAACAGAAGCAATTATTAAAAACAATCACTTCATCAAATGTGTCTACACTAAGCACATCATTCTTAGTTGTTGATCACAATAGTGCCAAAGCTAAAAAGCCCTTTACTATAGGTGAAGAGTTGATCCTGCTGCTGTTGCTAAAGGTATTTGTCATGAACTTTTAGGAAAGCCTGCACTTCACAAGGTGCCATGTGTTTCTCTTTTAGCTAGCACAACTAGATGCATTGATGAAATAGCAGAGAATATTGAGGCCCAATTGTTAGAGTATTAATGACTCATCATGATACACAATCCAGATTGATAAGGTTACCGATGTTGACAACAGAGCAAAAACACTTGTTTTTGTACAATATATTTTTCAGGAGGATATGTTATGTGTACTTGGGTTGCCAACCAACCACACACCTGCAAAACTATTCAAATCTTTGAGTGATTACATGTCAGCAAAACTGAATAGGTCAATTTGAACCACTATGTGCACAGACAGACAGACTGGCGTGACTGGACAGCATTCAAGTTTCACTACTCAGATCAAACAAGTTGAGTCTACACACTGTCATTCGTAGAGAAATGGTGGATAGTCAAAAATTGTCATCCAAACTTAATAACATTTTGCAGATGGTGACTAAAATTATCAACCACTTTAAAGTACATGTCCTAACTCACATCCATTTGCACATCCCTACAAAGCGACAGATGCAGATCACTTGTCTTCTCTTCTCCACAGATGTGAGAGCCTTTCTAAAGGCAGATCACTAGCCAGAGTTTTTGAGTTATGAAAGTTTCTCCACAAATTTCTTTTGGACAAAGTCAGCCCTGGCAGCACATTTTAGTGATACAGAGTGGGTTGCAGAACTTGCTCACTTGTATGACATATTCAACCTGCTCAACAAACTCAGTCTGTCTTTTCAGGGGAGACCACGACTGTGTTCAAGTCAGCAGATAAAGTGGCTGCATTCAAAGCCAAACATAAATATGAGTGAACACTGGAATTTGCATTATCAAAGATTTTGAACTAGAGCCTTGTTCCTCCAGTTGAAGCATAATCACCCATCTCAGCATTCAAAAGCGTGAGCATTACTTCCCAACCGCGAGAGGCTCCTGAACTGTGACTCACTTGTGAAGAATCAGAAGAACTGACTTTGTGCTAGCAGAAGACCAACGGCTTGAGAAAGCAAGTGATGCTGGCCTCAAAAGTGTTTGAGGAAACATCAGCTCTCCACACATTCTGGATTAAAGATTACCACAGAGGCATTGCAAAGCCTGATTCCATTTCCAAAGTCCTATTTTCGAGAAGCAGGGTTTTCTGCAATAACAGCAACCACAATGAGATTTTGGAGTAGACTGAAGATAAGGAATCGATTTCTAACATCATTGTCTCCTATCATCCCCAGATGGGACCATCTGCTTGCAGGACAATGTACTTAAGGCTCAAATTAATTCTGTACTATGGTGAGTTGTACAATTATTTTATTATATACAGCAATGTAATAATAATAGAAACTAAGTGTGCAATAAAGATAATGTGCTTGCCTTGTTATAAAGCCATTCCCCCATCTCCCCAGCCTGTGGAAAAAAAATCGTCTTTCTCTAAACCAATCCCTGTTGCCAAAAATGTTAGAGACCACTGCTATAAAATGTCTAGTTTCTGGAACTGCTTCAGAAAGTGGCAAAAAGTGATTGGATAAGTGTGTTCAAAGTGAGGGATAATATTTTGAGGGGGATTAATGGAAATGTATATTTTCCTTAATACATTTTTAATTTAAATATTATTTTGGTTTTCCATCATTACTTGTACATATCATTTCCTGGCCTGCTTTTTTACCTTTATAAGTTTTCCACACCTCAATGTCCACACATAGACATTTGTATCACAATATTTAATGGCTGCTCAAAGTTTCACCATGTGAACACCACATAATTTCTATAGTCAACCTATGGTCTTTGACTAGTAGGGTGTTTCTAATTCTTCACTTTTATAAATAAGCTACAGTGAATATCTCTGTCCTCAAGGAACTTTCATACCTATATAAATGTTTCTTTAGGATTAATTCCCAGAAATGACTTTTTTTCATTAAATGTGGCAGCACTTTAGGGATATAGGATATACTGCCAAAATGTCTGTTGTGCAAAATCTCATGGTGCCTATTTCCCCACTACTTAATAAATACTGGAAAATTTCCTTATCCTTTTTTCTCCCAATGTGATAGGCAAATAGTGTGATTCAATTGTGCTTTAGTGTAGATTGTGTGTCCTTCATTATTGGTAAGATTGAAATTTGAATATGTTTATTGATGATTCAGATTCTTTTCTTTTGAAAATGACCAGCTCATATTCTTTACCTGTCTCTCTATTGGATCATATGCCTTTGTTTTGTATTGATATAAAGCTATTTTTATAAAGATAACCTTTAGTCATTATGTTTCAAAATGCAAAATTCATTCCAGCTTGTCTTTGATATTTTAATTTTTAGGATATTTTAGCCATTCCTAATATGTTTCATGTGAGGGTGCTGTCATGTTTAGCTTTCATTTTTTTATGGTTTCTGCCTTTAGGGTCATGCTTTGAGTTCACCACCCTGTGATCAGGCAGATGTCAGCCAGATGCCAGCACAGTCCATGCATCTGAGGCATCTGCAGTGAAAGTTTCTGTACGCAGGAAGCTTGGTCCATTCAAAAGCTCCAATAATAAACCCACTCTCCACAATTGTTTTGTCGAGATTGAGAAAGGGTAGACTGGGAGAGTTTCATGTGGAAGGAAACATCACCGTTAGGTACAAGGAATCCCACCATCTTTTTCTCTTCTTGCACAATTTCCCCTTATTTCTTCCTCTAATGAGCACCAGTTTCTTCTACTACGAAGAGCAACTTATGAAACACCTTTTGACACGTGAGCATTTTTTAGTATCTTGGCCTGAAACTGATGGAGCTTATCCTGTACTTCTCCCAAACAATTATACTATTGTCTTCCAAAGATTTGAATGAATACATTTTCTTCAACTGACTGCATAAATATATTGCTATATATTTTTGTTATTGAATAGTTTTATTTTTAACAGCTGCATATTTGCTCCACTGAGAAATTTTTTTTGTATCTGGAGAATAAAACTGCAAGATAATTTTTGGAATTCTTCTGTCTTTTATCCCCAACAATCACCATTCTGTTGGGAGCTAGAGGACAACAGGTGTATTTGTTCTTCTTTGCAGCTTCAGTTCCTTTCCTACTGACATATGGTAGCTACTTAATAATGAAATATTGAATAAATCAGGGAGATGAAGTCAGAAGTCATTGAAACCAATTCAAATGAGTATTTTTCTCTTCAAATAGAATGTAAACATTTTTTTTTCTATTGTGTGAACTGGAATTTTGCAATGGGGTTAAAATGCTCTGTGGTGGAAAGCTTGTTTCAGCCTATCTTGCATTTCTTTCTTCCTTCCTTGAATAACAACACTGATTTCCCTTTGTGGAGCTGTGAGGGGGCTGAAGGCTGCCTTTGGCCAATTAGGAACACGGTATCGCCATGGCCATTGTGGCCATCATCACTGTTTCGGGGATAACCATGTGACTCAAGCCAGATCAGTGACGTATTCCCCATGGAATTTCAATGGCTGTTTCAGGAAGGAGATGTCCTCTTTGCCTGGCGATAGGGACCCAGATGTTAAACTGACAGAGTGTGAAGAGGTGGTCTGTGGAGATCATCTCTATGATCCTAGAGAAATATGCCAATACGAAAGAAAGGAGCATTGGAAGAGAAATATATTTCTAAGAGAACCATAATGCTGCTATGAACACTTCATTTGTGAGAATGAGCATATTTCTCTTTTAGGCTTAAGTCAATTTGAGTTAGTTTGTTGTCCATCATACCTTCAGATATTATACCATGTTGAAAGTGAAGTGGCCTAACATATAAGTCTTGTATCACAAACCAGAGGTTATTAGCACAAAGATCTCAAAATCATCAACAATTCTGCTCATTGTTGCCTATGCCTATTCCTATGAACTTCTTGGGGTATACAAGAGTCCACAACCAAGAGTTTCTTGGAAGACAGCGCTAATGAGAATTGACTGACACTCATCTATGTGCCATGAATCACTAGTACCTTCATTATCTCTAGGCTTTCTATCATTTATGTAAAGTACTCATGAAGAGCTGAGGCTTTTACTAGATCATATAAAATGTATATGTCACACAGGTGACATCTAAGACAGCTATGTGCTGATTTTGAGTGCACTGTTTGGAACTGGACCTTTCAGGCCTGACTGTCTATTTCTACCACTATATACTTGAATATCTAGTTCTACCACTTAATCACTGGAAAACCAGGGAGGAGTTATTTAAATGGTGTATGCCTCAATTTCCTCCTCTAAAAATGAAGACCATAACAGAACAGTGTTGTAAAGTTGGCTAAGGGGCTTGGTGACCAAATATATAGACACAAAAACTATGAGTTGCTAAGAGGCAAGAACCCTAGCATAGCACAGTTAGAATGGAAGAACAGAAGTCCCTACTACTGAACAAAGTTTGGACGTCCCAAACATAACTCTAAAATCACTTTGAGATGAGTACCACAGTCTTACTTTAGTTGTTGGATTTGGAATCCCAATATCTCCTTGCCATTTTTATCAGGCTGACTTTAGGACAGGAAGAAGGTAAGGCTTAGTGTGAGGCTCAGCTACTAATGTTGTCTTCGCCTTGCATGGGGAATTTTTTGAGAGAGAGAGAAAGATAGAGGACTGGTATCTTTATTTGAGCCCCAAATTAGTGCTCAGAACACAACACAGAGACCCCTGGGTCTCCCACTTGTAGGAGCCAATAAATTTCATTTTGCCTACAGAAAATTTGCATAGTATCTCCATCAAAACTGAAATGGTCCTGGCAGGTAGAGCCCCTCACAAACATTTGAAGACCTTTGTAGATAAATATTACTCTCTTCCAACTCTTGATGAATTGTATATCTCTTATCCAAAAGCAAAAGCAGCTCATTTCTCTCATTCATTAATTTTTAAAAATTGTACTGAGTGCCTCCTTCCACATATGCACATGACTTTCATAGTTTCTACACTGGCTATGACCTTAGCCTGGTGGTCTTATTTCTTCACAGTCTCTCTTTTCTCCTCCATGCAATGGTGCTAAGCATCCATAACTCCCAGAGTTGTTGTGATAACCAAACAAGACCTAAAGTTTCAAAATTCCAAAGAGTTCCATAAATGTGCAATGATATGTTCGGGAAAGAAACCTGAGAAGAAAACAAGACTTCAACATGATTGTAAATGGTGGTTTTACAGCTCCTTTGGGAATGGTTAGTTAAAGCATCCGTGGTAAATTGGACTTAGCACCAGGATCCCACTTGGGAAGTAGCACAGAGTGAAACATGATGATAAACACATAATCCTGAAGCTGCCTATTGATTACATGAATCTTCTCATAGGCTTTCCACTGTCTTGCAGAAATTATTTCAAAGGCAGAATAAAGTAATGGAAATGTATTTCTTGCCCCTATAAAATAAGGTAGAATATGGCAAGTACAATAATAAATTAATAGAGACTTTTAGGCCCTGACTATGCACTAAGTGTTATGCTAGGAATGCCATATGATTTTTCTCAGTTAAATGGTACAGCACCCAGTGAGCTGTCCCTATTTTATCTCTTTTTTTTTTTTTTTTTTTTTTTTTTTTCCTGGGTGTTTTATCTGGG
>NW_022900947.1:9539002-9547939 GCF_012274545.1 Fukomys damarensis
TTTTTTTTTTTTTTTTTTTTTTTTGGTACCGGGGATTGAACTCGGGTCCTTGCACTTGCAAGGCTGAGCTAAATGCCCGGCCCAACCTTTCCCTATTTTATAGATAGATGTAGTTGAGGCATGGAGAAATTACACATCCAGCCCCAAATCATAGCACTAGTAGATGAAAATGCAAGTCTAGAGTAAATTTGATGTTCTCAGTGAATGTTTCCTCTCAGTTCCTTTGGAGAAGTGCAATAACCAATGGATGTTTAGGAGAAGATAAAACTTGGGTGTAAAAAGAAAGCAGAAGAGAGCAGGCTGTCCATCGAGAGCAGAGTGAACAGTGGGAGGTGAGCCATGGATTTGAAGAGCACAATACATTAACAGAAGGCCAAAATAATATTGGTTGGCAAGCAGCTGTTTAAAGTTACAATAAAATAAAGATTTAAAAAGCATCTTCTGGACAGGTTATGAAAGACTTTGAATGTATATTTTGTAGGCAGTGGGAGAAGACAGAAAGTTAAGGCTGTGAAATGACATCATCAGAATGCTACCTGAGATGGCCACAGTGCTGTCCTATGCAGAACAGACAGCAAAGATCCTGGGCTCAGAGAGGCTGAGCAAGAGGCTGGCCCACCATGGCAGGAAGAGGGGCTTCAAGTGTACAAGCAAAATGTGAAGAGAAGATTTGATTGTCAATGCCAAGAAGGCGCTTTCCTGATGACCTCTTTCAGATATTTCGGTTTTGTTTTTCAGCTTTGTTTTTGGAGAGGATCAACTTTCTGGCTTCAAATCTAATAAAGCATGTGATTGCTGTTCACATTTCACAAACACATAGGCAGAGAAAAAAACTACCCTCCCTGCAGCTTCTTGAGATTTCCTCATCCAAAGACTCCTTCTTGTTGCCAAGAATGTGCGTGATGCGAGCCAGCCAGCTCTGGCAACCTTCCATTCGTCCTCCTCCTGGGGCCCCAACCCCACTGCTTACAGGAGCCCGAGCTCCTTCCAAAAGTAGAAAACGTGTAGACACCCTTGAGCCCTCAGCTGAGCCCATTCTCTCCCAGTTCAACAACTTTGGCCTTCTGGCAGAACACTGAATATTTTGGACTTTGAAAAAAACATGCTCTGCTTCCCCTGATGGCATCTCCAGTGCAGAGGGGAATAGACTGGCCTTTGTTATCATGTTCTGGTAGACGATACTAGGCAGAGCTCAGGGCTGGGGGCAGGGTGGGTGGCAGGAGGTGAGGTCTGGTCAGTTGACTTAGCATAAGGCCTGTATTGTCCTAGCAGCCTCTTTTGGAGAAACAAAACCCTGCGAGGAGATGAGCTGCCCACTCAGGCTCAGAGCCCGGCAGCTTGATTACCCGCTGCTGCTTGGTGCATGTTCCTTGACCCTTGGATTCCTCTTGGGCTTCGAGCATAACGATAGTATTGACATGCAGGGTGGCATCTGCCTCTTGCAACAAGTTTTCTGAAATGAAAAGTGAAACAGAAGAATCTGTAGGAACTAAGGCTACACTCGCATGCAGCAGATTTGGCAAAGATGGCCACCAGTAGCAAACATTTGAGAAACACCTGACACAGGACACATACCTTTGGCACAACTTAAATTTGAACCCAAGACCGTTTACCTTTAAGCTCTGTATTTCTCAGCCCAGTGTTTTCTGCTTTGTGTTTGTTTTGTTTAGGTATGAAGTATTTTTTTCCATTAAGTTTATCGGTACATTTAAAGCAAACAAATCAGGTATGAAGTAATACTCACACATGAAATCTTATACAGAGCACAAACATTCAAACTATAGGTGGTATACTAATTTAAGCTCAGCTTATTTATTTAAATTTGTGCCAGATATTTAAAGATAATGGATAAAGCTATTAAGTCATTTCTGGTTAACACCAAAATTAAAAACAAGAAAAATAATGGAATATTTCAGAAAGTATTTTTAAAGCATGACCCTAGATGCCAAGGTCTCCCTCCGTCTTCCAGCTGCTTTCACACTGGAAGGCGGTGCAGTGTGGCCCCGAGCACACAAGCATTCACTTCACAGTCTGCTCCTAAACATGCACTTCACAGCCTTGGGTCACACAACAGGGCCACATGGATGCAGAAGTGCACAGGTGTGGTCTCTTAGAGTTTAAAGCCAGGATAAATTGAATTAAGCAGTTACTGAATGCTACCGTGGGCTAAAATTCATTTTAGCAGCCACTTCAAGATACGCCAAAAAAAGAAGAAGAAAATTGTCCTTGTGCCCATAGTGTGAAATTGTTGTCTGCGGGGAGCCAGAGGTTAAATTCTGGGAGGGCATGTCTAAGGAGGTGTTAAAAACCAAACACACACGCACACACACACACACACACACACACACATACACACACACGCACAACTCCAAACTAGTAGAAAAACAATAAAATATCAGCTAGGATATGTGCAAGGAAAATTAAAAGAGGATATTGTTTTGTTGAGTGGCTAAGAACACACTTTAGAGTGGGCAGCTGGAGGCCTCTTAAAGAATGTGATATTCAAAACATTGTGTGTGTGTGTGTGTCTGTGTGTGTTTCTGGGATTGAATCCAGAGTCTTCACACTGAGCAACATTTTTCAGCCCATTTATTTTTATTTTATTTTATGGGTTTATGTTGAGAAATCATCTCTAACTTGCCTAAGATGAGCTCAAATTTGTGATACTCCTGCTTCAGCCTCTCAGAGTCCTGGGATTACAAGTGTACATTCCCATGCCTGGCTCACACATCTTTCTAATATGACCTTTTAAAAGCATCCATAAATATCAAAGAATAATATAATGAATCTCTATATATGCCAACATCAATAGTTATCAAACTTTTGACAATTGTGTTTCATTTCTCCCCCTTATATTTCTTAGTTTTCTTTTTTTTATTATTATTGGAGTATTTTATAGCAAACTCAAAATATCACATCCTTTTACTCATAAACACTTTAGCATTTTTAAAAAATAAATAAAAATGTAAAAGGCTGACAAGCTCATGATCTCATTAACACATCTTAAAATCTAGTACTCCTTAATACTATATAACACTGTCCAGTATCAAAATTATAGTCACATTTCCTTGTATTTTTGCAATAAGAACTTTTATGCAGTTATTCTGACCAAATTAAATGAGACATAGAATTCAAACTGAAATTCTAGATGGCAGGAAAGAGCTGGGACAAGAAAACATATGAAATGGCCACAAAACTCAAGGAGCAGCCAATGCCAAGGCCAAAGATGGGGGCTCATTTGGTATTTGAGGAACCAAAGGAGAAAGGCCAGTGAGGCTCCAGCCCCCACAGAAATGAAAACACTAAAGCGAAAGCCATTGTTTTGTTGGGGCAAGAGTACAGTTGGTATTATGAATAGCTCAAGGTCAAGGTCCTTGAGATTGGGTTGGATAAAATTGGGCTAAAATAGTGCAGAAGAAGATAATGCCACGAGCCTTGGAGAAGATCCAAATTAGGTAAGACTTTCTGGGGGAAGTCTTGAAGTTGTACAGAGCCCACATTCAATTCTGTGTCCAACTTTTAAAACATGGGGCCTTATTCAACCACTTTCAGGTACTCGGGAAGTCAACAAACTGAATGAAAGGAATGGAAGATAAAGAAGAGGTAGGCCGGGAACTGTGGAACACAGAAGCACTAATGTCCTGTGGACAGGGAACACTGATCCTATGAAAGGATGTTGTCTATGGGTTTTGGTATTTTTGTTGTTATTATTACTACATAAATGGAAATCCAGAATTTTGTGTAAAACGTCTTAAATTTTAAAAATCTAGGTAATTAGCATAATTCCATACAATTTCCTGTTTGGGTCAAGACTTGATCCAGCTGTTTGGTCATTGGTTTACAATCTTTGGTTGCTGTTTAAAATGATGGTTCAATCCGAAGGCTGAGGCCAACAGCTAGTGGTTAGAATCATGGTTTCACTAATTACTGTATTAGATATGTGACCTTGGAAATGCTCTTAACCTCTCTGAGCCTTAGTAAACTGAAGATAAAAATAGTGCCATAGAGCAAATGGTAATCCTCTAAAATATAAGTCCACATCATAATCCCTGGAATTTGTGAATGTCGCCTTGTTTAGATAAAGTATCTTTCCAAGTGTAATTGAATTAAAATTCTTAAATGAAATCATCCTAGATTACCCAAAGAGCTCCCGAACCCATTGACAAGTGTCCAAATAAGAGATACTCAGAGAAGGTGATGTGAAGATGGAGGTAGAGATAGGAGTGATGAGAATGAAAGTTGAGTATTGTCAGCAGCCAAGAGCTGGTAAAGGAAAAGACTCCTCCAGACTCTCAGCAGGATGTAGGGTCCCATCCACACCTTGCTTTCAGCTTTCCAGCCTCCAGAACCATGAGAGAACACACCTTTTTTTTGCTTTGGGCCAGCAAATTTCTGTTCATCTGTGATGGCAGTTATATATCTTTGGATGAGAGAGGAAGGTTATCTGAGGAAAATATTGATTCTGCCCATGGATATTCCGGTATGACTTGTATGACTTGTTCATCTGTATTTGTCAACTGTAACAGATAAAATCCTTCCTCAAACTGGCTTAACAAAGAGGGCTTTCACTGGTTTGTGTCACTGAAAAGTTCAAAGAGTCACTGGCTTCAGGCATGGATGGATCCAGATGTTCAAATGTTATCACCAAATGATTTTCTCCATTATCATTTGTGTGTTTTCTAGGGTTGGCTTCCTTGTGTATCAGTTTCAGTTGACCAGTTTTCAAGCTGCATACTTCCTTCATCTACAGAATGCTGACTGAACAGCCTGGGCCATGGTGAAGTGAGGAGGTAGATGTTTTAGTCAGTTTGGGCTACTATAACAAAAGATCTGAAACTGAGTAATTTGCAAGAAACAGAAATTTATTCCTCACAACTCTGGAGGCTGATAGTCCAAGATCAAGCAGCTTTGGTGTCTGCTGAAGGCCCAGTCTCTGCTTTCAAAATAGTGGCTTATTATTACGTTCTCTAAAGGGAAAGTGCATGTTTTCACATAGAAGTGTAGAAAAGGGTATGAGGTGGTTTTTCTATGGCCCATTTGTAGGGACATATCTATTTATGAGTCACCAGAGTTACTCACTTTCCAAAAGGCCTCTCCTCTTTATACCACCAAACAGGGTTAAGATTCAATATACATTTTCAAACCTGCAGGTAAAGAAAGACTGTCAGCAGACTAAATGGAAAGCAAGGTTGGCTGGGCATGACAATCAACTGTGTTCATCCAGTTAGATAGGACAGAAATCCCAGAAACTAACACACACACACACACACACACACACACCCCTAGTATATGAATGGGGTGGCATAGCAGATCAGCAAGAAATGGAAAGTTGCATGTTAATGGTTTCTCATAAAATTATTAGTCATATTAGGAAGAAAAAAGGTGAAATTAGGTCATTACCTTTACACTATTCCAACAGTAAATTTCAGTTGACTTAGGCACCTAAGTATCATAATAAGAACTCTCAAATTTTTGTGTAGTATAATAAAAATCTTTGTGGCTATAAGGTAAGAAAGGATTTATTTAAAATATATAAAAACACCAACTATAAGAAGTCAGTACATTTAAGTACATTATAACTAAGAAATTCTGTCAAAATATAAAATACCAAAATATATAAAGAACTTTTGTAATCAAATGACAATATGATGAACCAATAGAAAGTAAGCAGAAAGATGTTACAAATAAAAATTATGCAATTAATAAACTTATATAAAGAAGAGGCTCGTGCCCCTTACTCCTGGTATGTCAACTTCATTGGATTAAGAAATACCTAGCAGCTTAGCAGACCATGCTTCTGGGAGTGTCTAGGTAGTTCATGGAGGTGTGGCCTTAGGCAGTATGATGGGCCCTGGGCCCTTCCTCTCTGACACTGTCCCTTGCTCTGCTTCCTGGCCTCCATAAGCCAAGCAGCTTTACTGTGCTACACCCTTCCACCCTGATGTTTCTGTCTTACAGCCTGCTCTCCTACTTGAAGTGGTGGGTTACAGGTATTGAGTCTCAGATCTGGGAAAGCACAGTAACATAATGCTTAACCTCATCAGTCATCAGGGAAATATATCTCAAAATCCTAGCGTGATGGGAAAGTACAGCCAGACAATTGAAAAAGTCTAAAAATCTGAAAATGCCAAGGGGTGGCAAGGATGTGGGACAGAAAGGATTCGTGTTTGGGGCCCAGCTGGGAAGGGATTTGTCATCTAGAAAGTGCAGCACCGGCAGATGTGAGTGAGAAGCAGAGGTTGCTCTTTGGCCACTAAGGTGGCAAAGTAGATTGGTGAGGAGAACATTAGGGCCAAGGAAATCACCCGTGGCATAGATGAGAAGAATCTCAACCGAGGTGGTCGTGATGTGGCACCGCAGGGTCCTCTGATCACAACCACCAGTGGCCTGGGGTTTGCCGAATACAGCAGTCGCTTTTCTGACCTCACTGTCCTCAACAGTTAACCGCTGCCTTCTTATCTTAGAAGAACAACCAGGAAAGGGCAGCGTCATGGAAGCTAAGAAAAGGAAATTTCTGAATTAGAAGGCAGTGATGAACTGTGTCAAGGAAGGCGACCTTGATCAAAAAGACCCAGCTCTGTTTCCCACTTACGTCTGTTGATGCCACATTTTCTTGATGACAAACTTCTTCCCAGTCAGACTCACAACAACTTTTGGGGGCCCCTTTTCCCATACCCAATATTCATGACACTTTTCATCTTTTCTTGCTTCTCAAGTCTTGTGGCTGCCACTGTTAAGTGTGTGATCATTCAGTTCTCTCCCACAGAAGGGAGTTGTTCTGAGATTTCGCTCACCGAAGCCCCCTGCCATTTCCTCAAACTGATCCTGGCTGCACCCCTTTTCTGCTCACCTGCCGGAGTGGAGACAGCAAGCTGAGAGATGGAGGAAACTCACTTCTGGTCTCCGCTCTTCCACTGCTGTGGTTTGACTGCGTCCCTCAAAGTTCAGGTGTGGAAAACCGAGGTCTGCAGGGGGCAGTGTGGGGAAGTGGCTGCTCTGGGACGTGCTGGGTCACGAGAATGAAGCGAAGCCATCACCCCATGAGCGGGCATCGTGTGTCTCGTGTGTGCGCTCGCTTGAGCTGCTGTATCAGGAGCTACGCAAAGGCTCTCGCCAGATGCCGATGCAATGCTCAGATTTCTCGGAACTGAAGGCATAAATGTTTCTTCATAAATTACCTGGCCTCAGGTGTTGTGTTATAGTGGGACGGAACAGACTAAGGCAGCCATTACTACCCAGGGAAGTGAATAAAGCTGCATCTGCTCTGGGTACCAGACTGCTGCTCTCTGAAATGAGAGGGTTCTCCTGGGGTGGTGTTGGGGCCCCTTCTGTCTGGAACCTCTGTGGTTCTCAGGATAGCTGTATAGATTTACATTCTGAGATCTACAGTCCATCTCCCAGAAAGAGAGAGACTATCTTGTGTTCATTTGAAACTAACCCCGTCTTGGGTTCATGGTCAAGAAAGTAGAAGGCAGGGTGGCTTTTATGTGAGACTTGCTTTGCTTGGGTTCAGGAGGCGATGGGGTAGTTTCATGTCCATCTGACAGGTGAATGTGGCCATTATCCAAGACTGCCTAATGGCCCCTCACTGAGTCCAACATAGCCTGCTCTGGATTTCAAATACTTGGTTGGATTTCCAAGGCTGTGGGGATTGAAATGCGATTTTAGTTTAAACCTCTGGGGAAAGTGTTCTTTGTTCCGAAATGCCTAGTGATGACTAGTTTCGTTTTTATACTCACCTTTTTCTCATGAAGATTAAACAAGCAGATGCCAGCCTCTCTTCCTCTTCTCTTTTTCTGGCTCAGATCCCCAGCAACGCATCCCTCCCTGCACCATCTGCCGGTTCCTCAAAGGTAATTAACAAACACACACTATTCCCAAATGGGGCTGGTTTATAAGGACAATCAGGCCAGGAAAGTGGAGAGGAAGGAGGTAAGACTGTGGCCGACCTACGAGGCGGTGGCAGGCCCAGCCCCCACTGCAGTGGGTCATTGGAGGCTCGCCAGCATCAGATTTTAACTCCTAAAAATGAATCTGAATGGCTGGAACCAAGGAAATGGGATTTATCCTCTACTGGGAGATGCTAAAGGAGGGGTGAGAAAAATCACAGGATGTTCACTGTTTTGATTCCCCCATCTCAGATCTTATTTTTCTGTACTAATTGTATTTGGGGTTGTGTGTGTGTGTGTGTGTGTGTGTGTGTGTGTGTGTGTGTGGCATTTTTAAGCAAAGGGAAATAAAAGCAATCATCAACAAAAGCTCAAGATAAAGTGCTGTGCAGAACACTGAGGTCTGGATCAGAGGCAAGCCCGTTCTGTCCTTCATGAACTGACCTTGAATATAGCATTCAGTACCTCCTAGCCTCCTTCTCACAACTTAGGAACAATAGCAGCACCAAACCTTCGGGGTCATTGAAACAATAAATGACATAATGGATTTGGGTCAGGAATTGTATCCACCGCTGGGCTAGTACCAGGCCCATCATAAGTGGTAGATGCTTCTGTTAATATTGTCTTGTCAGGTGAGCAGCCACAACAGATGGCCTAATCCACCCTTAGCAGCAGGGAATTAATAACCCTTCTAGCCAGACACGCATTCTCAAAAGGGCAGAAGCACTGTAAATAAAATAAGAGAATAAAGATGTTGACACTAACAAAAGAAAGCAAAACCTAAAAAAAAAAAAATTCTGGGACAGAAGATACAATTGCAGCATGTGCATATTCAAAAAATATAAATAGCACCAAAGTAAATGCTTGTGTGGACTCAGATTAAGGAGTTGGGATGGGAGATAGTGGAAATTCTAAAGGTGAAAAAGACTAAGATGTTATTGTAGAAGTTGAGAACTACCTTCCTGAGACAGGGGATGTCTGCTCTACCTGGACTGGTTTGGGGGTTTTTAGGGGGAGGGGTTGGTTTTTGTTTTTTGTTTTTGTTTTT
>NW_022900947.1:9548143-9596859 GCF_012274545.1 Fukomys damarensis
GGGAGGATCTTGTGCTTCTAAGGCAGATAGCGGAACCACTGAGCTAAATCCTCGGTCCTACTCCAACTGTTTAAAGGGAGGACCAAGGAGATCATCCTCGGCAATCATCCAGAGGCTTGGGGAAGGCAGAGTGTGATGATGACAAGGTGATTATTCTCCCTCCTCCGTGCCCCCAGCTGGCAGAGGAGGAGCTCACAGAACCTGGTTCCGGAGCCCAGAGAGAAACAGCAGAGTGATGCCATTGTGTGAGATTCCCAGGGTGCTCAAGGCAGACAGAGAGCTGGTGTTTGTTTTCCAATGGCAACAAAAGGTCCCCCTAGTCGGTGAAGTGACAACGTCAACAGCCCAAGGTCCCCTTGCTGATGCCTAGAGCGTGATATTTCTAGAGAGAAGGAATCTTTGGAAATATCACATTCACCCACATTTGCCATAGCGCGGGCTCTCTGAAAATGTCGCTGTGCTGAAGGACACCTGGAGCATTGCCAGACTAGCTACCAGCTGGCAACCCAACCTGGAGGGACAAAAGACGCCTTCATCCCTGGTTTATTAGAGGACTTTTCTTTCTACCAGACAGGATTTCAATATTGACATTCTCCTGGGTGACAGCTGGGAATCCAGGGCACAGGGTCCTCCAGGCATCTACATAACCCTTCTATGGTCAGCTCAGATACACCCACCTGCAAAGTGCTCTCCAAGACCACTACCAACTGCAGAGAGTTAAATGCTCCCCTGTTTGCCCCAGGTCATGTGAGGGGCCCCCCTGATATCTTTTTACCCCAGATCCACAGCCTCTTCATGTACATCACAATTCCATCAGATAATACGAGGGGTGGCTGGGTTAACTGAGCACCTGGGGGCTCTGCGAGGCTTCCCGTAAGAAGAGACCCCTGCTCTGGAGGTGTGAGTAGGGTTTTCCTCCATTGATGAAGGAGAGGATTGATTTTCTGGCCCAGAGAGCCAAGGAATTGTCTATCTGTAGCCCTATTTTCTTGGCTGGAGAGTACAAGGGGTCATTGAAAAGAACATTGAGGAAGTAAGATCAGAAAGGACTCTGTGCGGTCCAGCAAGAAGCTTTGGCCTTATCTTGTGAGAGGATAATATTTGCATTTGAGAAGGTTTATCTGGTGGCCACAGGGAAGGAAGGGTTAGAAAGTAGCAAGACCAATGGAACTGGCTATTTATATCACCTCTCTAAGAAATGCAGGGAGGACCTGGCTTGGGAAGGGGAGGTGTGGCAGTGAAAGGGGATGGGTATTTGATCAACAAGAAGGCCAGTTGGGAGGACAAAGCTTTCAAATTTAGGGGCTTTGGTTAGAATTCTGACTGTGACATTTAATAGCTGTGCAGCCTTGGGCACCTTTCTCTGAGGCCAGATTGTTGTAAAGATTAATAAAATAACAAGGATAAGGAAAGGAGCCAAAGCTTTGCATGTAGGAAATGTCCATGCTGCTTTGCTGGTCCTGGAAGGAATTTAAGTTGCCTGTCCTCATCTTCAATCATGTCTGAAATTCCTCTATTAAATAGACAGGTTTAAGAATGGGACTATTTCTCCTTTATCCCTGAATGCCCAGTGCCTACTTTGGTGCTCTATTCATTTCTCAAATTTATTACTGGTGTGTGTGGGGGTGGGTACTAGGGATTGAATCTAGGGCCATCACACTGAGATCAGTGTGCAAAGAGCTCAGCTTGTTTTTATCTTTTAGTTAGAGACAGGGTCTCATTGAGTCACTAAATTACCCAGGTGTGGCTTAAACTTGGGCTTCTCCTGCCTCAGCCTCTCAGAGTTCTGGGATCACATAATTATTGGACTGAATTGAGTCCACCTTGGAGTGGGAGTGGGGGCAAGGTTGTCAGGATGGCACATGGGGTGCTTGAAGACAGTCCTGCACTCTGCACAAACACATGCTCACCCAATCCATCAGAACGCCTTGAGCAGGTGTCTGTGTTTTCCCCATTTCGCAAAAGGAAGCTGAAGCTCCAAGAGGTGCAGCGACTGTGCAAGGGGTGACACAGATAAATCTCCACAAAACTGGGAGGAGCTCATTTGGATCTCAGGACACAGTTGCTTGAGAAGGGGAGATCTGGATCCCCAGCTTCTGTAGCTCAGTGCAGCTCTCGGAGGAGGAAATGGTAGCTTCCTTAACAGTGTTCTCCTGGGTAGTGTTTTGTTTTCTTTTTCTCTACTTTTTGGTAAGAAGGAAAATTCAAAGCTAGTTCCAGGGAGGAAGAGGGCCCTGATAGCCCAAATCCCCATCTCACTATGTACAGCATGTTGGGGTCTTTCATAGAAAGGAAGGTAGGGAATGAGACAATAGACATGGCCAGGCTCATTTCATCCTTTGCTGGACTGGGTTTCTCCCTCCATTTCCTGTGGAAACAAAACTAGACTTTGACCTCCCAGTACCAGCATCTGCATGTTCTGTCCAGATCCTGGGCTGGGGAGAGGCTCCTGGGCAGTATTTCTCTCCCAACACAAACTGACTGCTGTTTGCAGAGCGTCCAGACCCTGAAATTTGAGTTGGGAATCTTATAAACACAGGGGTGGTAGACCAGAGACAAAAGGCAGGCAGGTCTGTAACCCACAGGGAGAAACTGGCCCACACCCAGCCTTCGCTCAATCATCCCTGCTCCTGAGGAGGGGACCCTGCTGAGCTTCTGACTAACAGTGACAAGGACCATGGTATAATCTGGAGCCTCCCGTCCCTTTCATCCACCTCCCTCCCTGTACTGCCCCCCCCCCGGAAGTGGCGTTCTAACTTTCACGGGAGAAAGGCCAAGTTCCTTGGGCTGACACTGGAGAACTACTCCCCACCCCAGGTTGCTTTTCTTTCATTATCCGTGTGCTTTCACAGAAACCTTCTCTTCTAGATAAACCATCTGGATAGCTTGGACTGTCCTTCTCTTGAGTCTTTGTGCTGATTACTAGGAGGTCAGGTGAATTTCAGTTTGAGGCTGAGCTCTGTAACTTATTAGTTGCGTG
Organism: Fukomys damarensis; assembly: GCF_012274545.1. Classification (NCBI taxonomy): domain Eukaryota; kingdom Metazoa; phylum Chordata; class Mammalia; order Rodentia; family Bathyergidae; genus Fukomys; species Fukomys damarensis. Next base: position 9,551,124 of record NW_022900947.1, read on the forward strand.
ACCTTGGGCAGGTTTGCATGAATTCCCTGAGTCTTGTTCTACTCATCTTGATAATGATCCCTTTCCCCGCAGACTTGTGCTGAGCACTAGATAAGCAAATATCAGTTGCTATAGTTTAGATCTCGACTGTCCCTCAGAAGCCTATGTGTTGAGCCAGATATAGTGGCACATGACTATAATCCCAGGACTCAGGAGGCTGAGGCAAGAGGATTACCATGAGTTCAGGGCCAGCCTAGGCTACACAGTGAGTTCAGGGCCAGCCTGAACTCCAATGAAGACCCTGCCTCAAAAAAAAAATTAAAAATCCCCTGTGATGAAGGCTTAATTTTCAACCCATGGTACTACTGGGAGGTGGTGAATCTTAGGGGTGGAGCTTAATAGAAGTAAGATAGATTATTAAGGGTTTGACCTGGAAAGAGATATTGCAACCCTGGATTCCTCCTTCTCTCTGCTTCCACGAAGTGAGAATCTTTCCCTTGCCATGTGCTACCTGCCTTGCCACAAACACAAGAGGAAGGAAGCCAACTAACCATAGACTGAAATATCCAAAACAGCGAGCCAAACAAATCTTCTTTCTTTCCAAGTCAACTGTCTCAGGTATTTTGTTATAGTAACAAAAAGCTGATGACACAATGCACTAAGAATGCTATCTACTCACACTTGCTAAGGTCAATCCAAGTCTAGCATCTTTTGTGTCCCTAATCATCATACCAAGCTATCTCTCTCCTCTCTGCTTTCTAGAAAAGCAATAAGAGCCAAGAACTGTAAAGCATTTACTATTGACCCAGTAGAATTTGCATGATCTAATGTGTCCAAAAACATATGAAGTATCATGGCCACCTGTATTTTATAATCTTAGAAACTAAGACACGGGAAGTTTCAAGAACTTGCCTGCAGTTGAGCAGCTAAGTGGAAAATTCAGATTGTCACCCAGGTAGGGTAATACAAGGTCCATCATTTTGGATATAAAGTACCTGCGTCTTAAAATGACACTCTTGGGAGACATTATAGACTGTTTCATGCCTGACATTCAACTCAGCTAGCACTTACAGAGGCCCCACTGTGTGGTGTGCCTGTAATGTGCAGAAAAGATCAGGCATGAGGAAGACCAGGGCCAGTCCTGAAGAGAGATGGCAGCCAGGGAGCCTCCAGGTTCTGATCAACCCTCTGGAGGGTGGAGGGACTTCTTGAGAGAAGGAGACACAACCCTTCCCAGGTCAACACTGGATGAAGTGGCACAGTGGGTAAATGGAGGCATCACAAGCCTGCTGGGATTCTAGTGTGGGTGGGTGTGACCAGCCAGACTTTCTGGAATCAAACTGCCACTGCCCAGGTTGGCTCCCTGACACCGTAGTGCAATTAGAGAGCGCACTGTGGTGTTTGGGAAAATTGTTTTGCTTCTTTTCCTTTCTTACACACAGTAGATGCATTTGCACTTGGGCTGTCCCCTAAGTATCTTCTGGTGACAACTAATGACTCACAGCTGGGAATCCAGCCAGGCCATTCCACCTCCTATGCCCCTCTTTCCACTTGGTGCTACCCTATATTTTATTATTATTAATAAGACATAGTATTTGTACAAATTAATGGAGCTTACTGCAAACTTTTCCACACATGCAGTGATCATGTCCTGCTGGTGTATATTTCCACACAAGAGGCTTCCCTTCTTGACGAGGTCACCATTGCACTCCCAGTCTTCTGTGATGTGTCCTCCCTATAGTTTTCGTATGGAAGTTGCAAGATCCAATCCTTGTGATTATTTCCCCTGAGGTTGCTGATTAGACATACTTCCTCTCACGGCCCCAGGGACTCTCAGCTTTAGAGCACTGTGGAGATCCTATCTGGCCAGGCATGGTAAATAGCAAGAACTTGGTGTTGGAAAGCCCCAACTTCAATCCCAGTGTGGGGACCAGCTGAGACTTGGGCAAATGTCAGTCTCCAAGCCCAGACTGTCCTGCTAGGATTCCCAAGGGTTCGCCCCCAAATGTGCTCTTTCCCACTGCACACACCACCTCCTGCTAGATGGGCCCACAAAGTGACACCAAGGCCCTGTACAAAGGGCCCCAGCTGGAACTATTGGCTTGGGTTTTGTGTAGCTATGGAGCCTCCAAACCCTTTCATGCAAGTGCTCCAACAGAAACTCCCCCAGCTTTCTCAGTTAAGGAAATTAAAGTTTCCTTTAGGCCACACCCTCCTCACCAAGTCCCTGTGTGTGCATCCTCCCTGCTTCTCAGAACCTCCTAGGGAATAGGAGACCTTTATACTGGTGACACAAGAGGTTAGAATTCAACAGGTCAATGACTCATTTGAGGTCACTGGAAAAAGAGTGTCAGATTCCTGAGTGGTTTCTACTCCCCCATCCCTGAGTCTATTCCTCTCTGCCCCTCTCGCCACCTGCTAATGAAGAGTGTACTCCACAAAGCCCCAGCATTTAGGAAACTTCCCCCATAGGCAAAGCATGGCTGAAATGTTACCACTGAGGATATCCCAAATGAGGTTCCCATACTGGAAGAGTTTTGAAGATGAGCACAGACACGGTGACAGATGATGACATTTGGCCAGCTGTGAGTGATGCTGGGTACCCTACCCTGAGCATGGGAGCAGACAGATACGATCAGTCTGAAAAGTAATGCGAAGAAAGTTAGACATGGCAGAGCATGCTGAGAAGATATGGAACCTGCTACCAGCTGCCTCCCTTGGGCCGTCTTCAGCGTCCCCACCCTCCCCATCCCCTGCATCCAGGCCTCCAGCTGTCCTCACTGTGCTGAAGATGCCTGGCTGTGCCTGCCTCCTTAGTTTCACAGCTAGTTCCATGTGTTTGAATTTCCCTCCCCCTAGTGTCTATTGAAGAAGCAATTTGTGATCGAATCTCTCTTCTTCTAGGAAAGCTGTACAGATCCTACAGGCAGAGATATCTATTGCTCCTCCATGTGCCATCAGGTTCCAATAAAAGTGATGATGAGCTCATGAAATATTTATTTGTGAAATAAACAGAGATGGTAGATAGAGATAGATAGATAGATAGATAGATAGATAGATAGATAGATAGATAGATAGAATCTCATGGAATTCTTACAGCAACTTTGCATTATCATCCACACATTACCCCTAACCTTCAAAACCTTCCAAAGCAGAAGCTTGGAGAGTTTAAATAACTTGGCTGACATGATTCAGCTCATAAGCTTAGACCAAGGTTCAAGCTATTTCACCCTCTCTCAGACAACACGAAAAACGTCCTACATTGTACCATCTGACTCATTTACCTAACTGCCTCCCCTTCTATCAGGGCCTGGCTCTGGAGCAGAAATCCAAGGCACATCTGTTGAATGGAATCGATTTGAAGAGAGCTGGCAATTAGAAGGCTTTGGAGACAGCGCTCAGACTATGGGACAAGGTGGTTTGGAACAAAAGATGAATTAGGTAAGCGGGAGCCAATTAGCAGAGGATGCTCCTGCCTATGATAAGGAGCTTTCATTTGATAGGAGGCGATTGGGAGACATTCATCCTGGAGCTCCCAGTGACAAGCTCCTAACGACCCTCAAGGGCCTTTGGAACCTTTAATTGCTGCCTGCAATTTTGCTATTTCCGAGTCAAAGTGACATGGGAGGGTAAGCTCCATATGCCCCAGGCAGAGTCAGTCACAGCAAAGTCACAGGGGAGCGCCATGCCTCACGTTTACACAGGAAGGATACCAGGTCTCTCTCCCTGGTGTCCCTGGACCCTGGGTTAAACCTTTCTCTGTCTCATGTGGTGCTAGGGCTGTAGGTGGCTCTGGTGCCAAGCAGCCATTAGTGTCACTACTGGCCCTTGTGCAAATTCTGTCCCCCACCCTCCCCACTTGCTAATCCTTGCTGGCCACAGGGGAAGGAAGACTCTCAGCTTCCACAATTTCAATTCCATGAAACAGGACCCCTGCCTCCCTTGTCCATTGCTTTCAAAAAGCTCTGGGGCAGGATGAATATGCAGGAGAGGAAGGAGGCTGCAAAATTCTGCCTGTGGAGAGGTCAAGGTGGGCACCTTGTGTTTTTACCTTTTATTTTCCTAAGCTTGGGGTCCCTTCTCTGGAGCAAAACCACATGCAGGCCAGTAATGGGGCCTCTCCTGGGAAAGCCAGCAACAGCCAGGGGCAGAACTGAGTCCAGACATAAGCCAGGACAATGGCCTTTTCAAGCCAGAGAATGCTGCTCAGTACAGCATTGTTTGAGTGTGATGCCATTTCTTGAATGCACACAAACACTCCTGATTTCACCAGCCCCGTGATGGTGACTTATTCACTGCTGAAGACGCTAGGGCTGATTTAAGCTGTGAACATCTATCCCCAGCCTGAAAGAGGAGAAGCAACAACAATAAAAGGCCACATAGGCGGAAGGAAAGGCAGCCAGTGCCCGGCTGCAGGATTGGAACTCTGCAGCGGGCACCAGGTGCATTAATTACACTTGATTGCATGTTGGTTTATGGCTGCGGTCACTTGTGTGCTGTGTTCTGGCCCCGTGGCATCTGTGCTAAAGGATATCCTTGGTATTTCATTAAGCAAGATGAATATTGGCCAGATGGTGACTTCATAGGGACATAATTCACGTAGCATTTTCCTGCCCCAGCACAGATTTCTGTGAAGGAATCCTGAATGCCATGCTGAACAAAACAGAACAAGAAAACTCAAAGCCCAGAGGAGACTCCACTGTAAATTGAAGATTAATGGCCCCAGTGGCGACTCGGACAGGAGCCCAAATGGCAGTAAGATGCCAGGTTGCGTGCTGTGGATCCTGCCAGCCCCTTTCCCTGTTGCAGCAGAGTGGACCGACATTGCCCTCCACATCTCCATTTGGCTCGGGCAGGGGAAGGGTGTGCTCTGAGCCCTGAAATGACAGGCAGAAGGAAACGAGGTTATTTCCCTTTTTAAAAAAATTAATTTTGTGCCGTGACAGGCCTCGTCAACACCTGCTTGCTTGATAATCTGATTGTGGCAGAGACCAAGTGAAGAATGTGTTCCTGGCTTCAGCGGCTAGGGTCTGTTCTTGTGGGCTGGGAAGAAAATCAGGGAAGGAAAGCATTTTTTTTTTTGGACCCCCTTAAAAGGCCACAATGAGGAGCTCTGGCATTACTGGGTCACCTGCTGGGGAGCAAATTGGCCCAGTTCTGAGTTGCTTCAGGACATTTCTTGCTCCCTGAGAGCAGTGTGTGTCTGTCCCACACGGAGTTAAAAAGTAGGTGTTACATGCTTGTCTGTGGCATTTTTCAAGGCGCTAAGCCCGTGTGGAATTTGTGAAATGCCCACGACCTACACACTTGAGTCCTAAACCCAGAATAAGGGCATAGGATCTGAAGGTCACTGGGCCTCCAAACAAGGACAGCTCAAGACAGTTCGGGAGCAGATATAGGCAGGGTAAAGCGTGAGCGTCTACAAGAGCCCACCCTCCGTGCCACAAAGGCACTGGGCTATGTGGTGCTCTCACTGTTGTTTCTTTGCTTGGAAGGAATAAATAATAGCACCATCACCGAAGGGAACCTTAGCTTCCAAACCTGCTGTGAGGAGGACTCACTGCTGCTCATGTCCTGCGAGCCCCCTCTTCCCCTGTGAGCTGAACCGAGGAGGGAGTCCAGCTGCCTGCTGCTCTGCCACTTCCCGCTGTGTGACCTCAGGCAGGTGACTTAACCTCTCTGGGAGTCGCTGTCCTCTTGGGTTAAAGAGGATCAAGAACAGAAGTGGTGCACAGGCTGGGAAGAACTGAAGGCGAGGGGTATGGGGAAGGCGTGGTAAGGAGCACGGCACACACGAAATAATAAGGAAAGGCAGCAATTATTCCTCCACACCCATAGCTGTGGAAGTGAAACAGAATCTCAAAATCTCCACCAAAGTAATCTCCTTCTTATGGGGCCAATACAATATGAGAAGCCACGCCACCCTGGGCTGCGGCCTCCTGCAGTGGACAGTTGATACAAGTTCAAGGCAGAAGGCCCAGGACAGCAGCGCCTCTACTGGCAGGTTTTGGCAGGCCGGGCTTTAGCAGTCGCCCACCACACCCATAGACTAACGTGTATTGTTTCATTGAGGCTTTCTGATCCCCCCAAATAACACACTAATAACAGTGTCTCCACCACACCCGGCACAGAATCAGCCCCAGGCTGACCCCCCACTCCACCCCAAACTCTGCCACACCAGCCAGAGAGGCCGGGCAGGATGACTCAGCAGAAAGTGGCCCGCAGCTCAGAGCCTCTGCCAGCTGCTGGCCAGAAAAGGAAGGCTCTGTGAGGTAAACCAAAAAGGACACTGCTCAAGTCGCCTGCGTGCAGTACCCTGTGCCTGTGAGGACTTCAGACAGGAGTGAGGCCAGGCTAGAGGCAGGAAGCTCCACACAGCCCCCATTACAAGCACGTCCGTGCAGCCCCAAGAGACACCCAGGCCTTGTCCTAAAACCTTTGTACATATTCACAGAGAATCTCAGATACTGGAGCTGCCTCTTGTTCCTCCCATTCTGAAGGTGGGGAAATTAAAGTGCAGAGAAGATTCATGCAAAGAGGCCTGGCTTCTAAGCTGGTGGACAACCCAGCCAGCCCCTGCCTACTGTTGAAGTTAAGCCCTCATTCTGATTCCGGATGGCTGTGACAGCTAAGCTTGGTAGTCAACTCGACTGGCTTCAGAGCTGCCCGGGGGATGAGTAATGCTCTGAATGCTTCCGAGGGTGATGGAGGAACGACCTTGTGTGGCATTGCTGGTCCCTAGTCCCTTCCTCTCTGGCACTGTTCCCCGGCCCTGCTTCCTGGTCACCATGAATGAAGCAGCTTTGTTTCGTCATGTCCTTCCCCTGTGATGTTTCTGCTTTGGGACCAGCTGACCATGGACAGAAAGCGTGGGCCAATTTTAGTCTCTCTTCCTTTAAGTTGTGGATGTCAGGTACTGTGTCTCAGCAACCAGAAAGCTGATATTTTATCAGTTTAGAAGCTCAGAACTGAGGGTTCTGAGCATTCCAGGGTTTCTTCTTGCCTGGCCCTTTTCCTGATTGCTTTACTGACTAATAATAAGTCTCCTTCTCTTTCCCCAAATCATTTCACTACCTTCTAACTTGTCCTCCCTCCATCCAGCCTCTCTCTTTCTGATCATCCTGCTTCATATTTGCAATTCCAGCAGCAAATATCACCTGGAGGGCCCCATGCCTGTGGACTGTCTCTCATCATATTCTGTTTCCTGGGGTCCTTATTGTCCAGAAGGTTTTTGGCCCAGTCTTTCCACTGGAAGATGTTCCAGGATGCCCTAGGACCTTCAGGAATCCTCCTTTGTCCACTGGGCTGGCTGGCTGAAGTGGCCAGTTAGGGCTCACAGAATATCCAGTGTGTATTTCTAATGTAGTACTTGAGGGCAGAGAACTTGTTAAAAATTTTTACTTTCCTGTACCGGTTGCTGTTCCTGATGTCTGGGACATGCTTGGTGAAGATTTCTAATACAATGTTAGTGGAGGTGAGCCCATCAGTACAGCCAGAGCTTAGTGCTATACCTCCACAGATCAATGGAGGGGCCCTGCTTGTTGACAATGCTGCTTTCTAAACATTTCTAGTTCTGTGCCTTCCAAGTAGGATGAGAGCTCCTGGATCTGAGAGGTAGGGAGAGGACCATGTAGTCAGTTTTGGCCAAACAACTGTGAGTGGAAGAGAGAGGAGTAGCTTCTGGTTGAGCTTTCTATTTCACAGGTGATACACTCAGAGCAACAGCTCCACAGCCCTGGAGTCCAACACATGGTAGGCCATGCCCGTACCATTGTCTGAGTCTCCTAGTGACTCTGAAGAACAGACCCCAGCAATGAACATATACATGATCAAGAAATAAGAATCTGTTGTTTTAAACTCCCTCATTTCATTTTTAAGTATAACCTATCTTATCTTGAAGGAAGTCATACGGACTTGTTATTACAACCCAGATGCTATTTTCAGCCTTTGCCAGAAGTGGTCTTTCAGGAACCTGAAGGCCAGAGCACTCAACCCTAAGAAGAACTGGCTGAGTTTAATGGGTGATGTGGATACGAATGGTCGCGTACATTTTATGTGCTTCTCGCCAGATCATACTCCTCACCACAAGCCTAATCGAGAAGCTGGAGACACACCATCCACGCCATCGGCTGGAGAAAACTGGCTCAAAGGTGGTGACACCCACCAAAAGCACAGAACAGGATAAGTGCAGCGGGGATCAAGGGCTGTATTTTCAGGACCTCAGCCTATGAGTCAAGCCTCCTGAATCAAAACTCCAGACTCTTTGAGTTTTAAATTTTATGACTGTAAAATATAAAATTTAAGCTCATCTGAGAGGGGGGAAATCAAACACTAAATCATTTGTAAAGGGCTTTGGTACCTTCCTGCTGTTGGGAATGTAATAAGAGTTTTGTTGCTGTGAATTTTTTTATAATATTGCCATTTTTAGAGCAAATGCTAGAAGATACCAAAATGATGAATATTATGAAATTAGTAGCCACTAGCTGTAGTGAAGGGAGTCCTAGAGCCTCTACCAAAAGGATGCACCAAAAGATGGTCAGTGGTACCTGGAGAAAATGGCTAGGGTTCTAAACTTGTGTCCAGCTAGCCTTGATCTGCAGCACTGGAGGCCAGGTCATGTTTCCTGTGATCACACAAAGAGATTTAAAATGGTGGCCGTGAGAGCACAAATGGGCCCCTGAGCTTCAGAAATGTGTCCACTCAGCACCGATCCTAAATGAGACTTCATTCACGTAAGAGCTGGGTGATGCTTGGGAGTCTGGTCCTTCTCCAGAAAATGTCTTGGTTTGTATTTTTCCTTTGGCTTCAGGAGACCTGGTGGTTCTCTCACTTTCTACCTCACAAGCTTGTCGTTTGCCTTCACGTTCTCTTCCGGTCCACATGCTGATGTTGTGTATTTCACTTGTTGTCCTATGTCTTCCAAATGCATACTTCCTCTCCTTTGTGGTTTATGGATTTTATTGGTGACATGATCCATGAGGAGAAGCATTCATCTGCTCCCAAAACCACTTCACACTGCTAAGATGGCAGTTCTGAATTGGTTAGGCCAAGGCCATAATTAGGCAGTGTCACTGGGCCACAGGAGAGCTCGTGGAGCTCTTTAGAGTAAGAAGACCTGTTTAGAGTCTTGATTTTACAAAAATCTCCCTGTTCATCCCTCTCTTCCTCCTTGATTCCCCAAACCTCACATTTTCCTTCCCTTTTCTCCTCTGTCTTTAATTCTAAATAACAGGCATAGTAAAAGCATGGGCATTAGTGTCTAGTGTGCGGTTGACTATCTCAGGCCAGCTCTGCTTTGTGGTTTGATCTACCTTGCTCTGAATTACTGGTAGGTGGTAAGAATGCAGAGACTTGGAATCAGAGAATGGAATCAAGGAGGTATGACTATATTTTGGATATTCTTGGTGCAGGATCAGTTTGACTTCTGAGTTCTCACATTGCTGTCTGTCCTGTTGTATCAGGATGGATTTCCCTTTGGAAATTGGGGCCCAAACATCTCATTAGTAACTGTGTAGATTGGCCCAGTGTGTTCATTCTGCCAGTACCCCCACATGACCCTTCTTGGCAGCCATAAACAGCTGGTTCCAATTTAGGCGTCTATCAACTTCATCATCTCTGTCTTCTTTTCAATAGAGCTAACATCTTCAATTATCGTTTCCAAAATGATTTAAATATCTTCATCTTTATTCCTTGCTAAATTTAGATGATTTGATTCTTCAAGAATTAATATAGATATGTACGTGTGTGTGTGTGTGTGTGTGTGTGTGTGTTTTTGAGAGAAAGAGAGAGAGAGACAGAGGCAGAGAGAGGGAGAGGGGCAGGGAGAGACAGGATGTACCACAACTAGGTGTGGTGGAATTCATTGAACCCTGGAGCTGCCTGCAGGGCCCCTGGCCTCATCCCTAATACAGTATACACCCCTTATGTCTACCTGACACCCCACAATCCCTGCAAACCCAACCAGCCAAAAACCCAGGGGCTCCTCCTAAGTGCTTCTCTTTCCAACCCTAGTTTCTATCCTGCCAGGTTTCAGATTTTGCCTCAACCTCAGCTACTGTCTCTCCCACACCATCCACTGAATCCGTAGTTTGTTGCTTCTTTTTTGTATAGCTCTTCTCACCCTCCCTTTCCCATGGTTTCACTGCCACACCCTTAGTCCAGGCCTTCATGATATCATGTCTGATCTTCTATGACTGTCTCATAATTGGTTTCCCTGGTTCCTCCCTCTATCTTCTACTTAGGTTTTGATGTATTGTTCCAGAACTTGACCCTATAAGCATCACTTCCTTCAGACTGAGAATCCCTAGGAGTACCCTGTTTGGTGAGGCCATTCCTTTCCCCTTCCTCCAATGTTATCTACTCAACTTCTCTGCTAGAATCCTTCTTTTTTACCAAACTGTTTGAGTAGTCATTGTTTATTCAACTTCCCACAAGTTCTCTTTTTCATGCCCTTGCCAACAGAGGTTCCTCCACAGTGAGTGACCTTTAGTCTTCTTTTCACTTGTGGAAAAAGAAGCCTTCTTTCAAGATTACAGTATCTTTCGTGGAGATCACCAAGAAGATTTCCAGAATGAAACCATTTTCTAAGTCCTGTAATATTGTCTGAACCAAGCCAAGAGTGCCCTAGTCATTGTTTCTACAAAGATGACTCATCTCCACTGTTAGCTTACAAACCCAATGGATCGTACATCAACTGTGACCCAGTATCTCTAATTTTTGAATTTTTGAATCTGTATATTTTTGGTTTTGTAAGATCATACACTCTGATGTTAACCTCAGAAAATACAACAGCCGGTTTCTATATATCTTATTATATCTTTAGGTTCTAGTTCAAGGGTATGTAATGAAGACTTAAATCTGGCCAGGATCCCCTCTAGCTACTTTCATGTGGCTACATATATCTCTTGCCTTCTCAGTAAATTCTCAGGGATTTACTTAAAGTGGTGGGTTGGGGTTAGATGAGTTGCTGTCAGAATATAAACCTTGGGACACTTGGGGTTTAGAAACCTTTTCAGTAGTGGTACAGAAGAAAAAGAAAGGATAGCCAATCAAGCAGGATCCCTTAGCTTCTAGACCCTCCTACGTTCTTCAGAAATGTTTTCCTTAGGTCTATTTCACAAGTCTACTTTTCTGTTCACAACTTCACTCCTGCAAAATGCTCTGTATGCCTTTCAAACTCCTGAAAATTACTGGCATGGGTTGTTTCTAAAGTCTCTTCCAGCTTTTCCGCTTTTGTCGGTGGATGAGAGTGAAGGGGAATAAGGGCTAATGTGTCGTGAGTCCCACTGTGTGCCATACAATATGTTATTTGCCGACAATCTGATTATTTCCATTTCAAGGGAAAATATAAGGGCTTGGATTAAGGGCACATGACTTGGAAGTGGGAACAAGATTAAGATATGTGTCTAAGTCACTGTGACTTAACTTCTACACTGCCTTTTGAGATGTCTGGGGGAAAGGTCAGGAAATGGGATATCCTCCACTCTTGCCCCTTTGCCCACTTTGTAGAAGCCAGGGTAAATGACAAAGTAGGACATCGTGGCCTTTGTGGAACTGTTTGGTGCAGGTGGTCAATGTTCATCCTATCTGAAAGTTTGGATAGGGATATATGTAATGTCCATGACTGCTCTTATGTCTCTGACAATATTCTTTGGAGTCTTGCAGAAAATCAAGTTTACAAGGGTTTAGGTAGAATTGAGACTGCGTGGCTTTAGCAGTCCTGTCAACACTGCTGACCTCTCCAACAGACCATAAAACAGCCCAGAACTCAGGGTTGAAATAAGCTCCAAAGAACCTTCCCTAAGCCAGCCCACAATTAAGATAAAAAAGACAGATTTGTATGTTCTGTATAACTGCACAAATCTAAGACTTTATTGACACTGAGTGATACCAGAGTGTCAAAAATAAAAAAGTGAACAAACTGGTAATTTCTATTCAGAGAGAACCTAGGTATCTCCTGAGAGTGGTTCCAAGACCAGCACTATGTAGCCGCAAACATTTACTTTTGAATATTAATCAGGAACTAAACTGTACAATAAAATCTGTGAGCTTCTTGTACCCAATGCTGCCACAATGTCTGGGAAGGGCCAACCACCCAATCAAACTTGTCAAAGATTTTGCGCTCTACTGACAAAGGTTCTCTGTGTGCTGTGCCCTGATTAGGATCCAGATTAGAAGGTAGCACAGTCTGCTCCCTAAAGCCAATTTTCCGGGAGCCATGACATAATTTCACCCAGAGCTTGGGAGCTTGATTTTGAAACTCTTGATATTGTCATGGAAATTATCACTGTACTTGATTCCAATCAATTTTTTAAGAAAAACTGGGGCAGAGAAATTGAATAAAGGTGGTAAACTAGGCCTTTAATGAAGAAGGAAACACAAAGACACACACACACACAATAGAGCATTTCAGATAATGAATACAGAAAATTATGAAGATTAAAAAAATAAGAACTGGTATTTTTCTCTGGCCCTTTCCCATTTCCTATCTCTTCCTGTTCATTCTTCAAATGTCATCCCTTCTCACCAGCACATTTATAAACAACCTGGGCTTCTCTATCTTTTATTCTGCCTCCTGATCGCGGGAGTGGTTCCATAATGAGGTCTCTGGGGCCGAGCCTTTTGGGGTCAATAATAACTCTGTGGCGTGGTGTTTCCTCTTTCTTCTGAGGCTTTCAATGGCTTGACATAAGGCTCTAACAAGTGTATACAGCGGAGAGTATTAAACTTCTACTTTCTGGGTTAAAAAAAATCCCTGGAGGAAGTAACTCCTAGTAGAAGGGCAATGGCTCCTTACTCATTTTCAAAGCCAGGATTGAGAAGCAGTCATTATGTACACTTACAATAAAGACAGGGAGGAGTTCCCCAGTAGAGGTAGTTTTCCTAATACCCAAAGGCAGAAAGTAAAGAAAAGTAAGAGAAAGAAGGAGGAAAGGAAAAGAAAGAAAGAAAAGGAAAGACTCAGGAAAAAAAGAGAAAGCCTATATTAATCTGTTCTCTATAGCACGAACTCAACCAGCAAAATATTATAGATTTTCCCCTTTAACATCTGCAGTTTGTGAAAGAATACAGAGAAACAGATGTGGCCCCATCTTCTGGCAGTCTGATGTAAGAGCCGAGTAATCTGATTTTTCAGATGTGATTTCATTTTATTTTTTTTTAAAGTCCATTCAAACTTTGTCTCTTCTCAAAGTCTTGTTATCAAAAGATAACTATTGCTTTATCAATATTCCATTAACAAAAGCAGAGGCAGGCGACCCAGTTGGATGGGTGTCAAGGAAACCTTGGGACTGAGCATCAAATATGCCACACAGCTGTCTGCAAAGACAGGCTGGACTTCCGTCCAGAATTACACCCATCTGTAGCTGCCCTCGAAACAGAAGCAGAAACTTCCTTCACGTCAGTTTATCGAAGTAGGTATTTTTTGGCTGCTGCTGCTGACAACCTTCACTCCGCTTGATTGGATGGTTCCCTGAGTTCCAGAGGAGTGACAGGTGACAGGCTTAAGTACAAAGCCCATCTGCCTCTCACCAGGGACTGACTCTTCACCAAGACAAAAGATCAGAGTGTAGATTCATTCGGGCCTCAGTGTTGACCACGACTTCTGTGAGGTGCTTGTGTTGGTCAGAGAGGTGTAGAGAGCAGAGCAGCAGTGGCCCAGGGACACGGTAATGCTTTCTTTTCCCTGGAACACAGAAATGAAACAAAGAGAAGAAGATGGAGTTGGCTGAGTCTGAGCACAGAGCAGATATATCTTCCTGAGAGGTCTTTGGCCCCAGGGCTGTGTAGCAGTGGACTGAGTGATGAAATGAATCCTCAACTACTAAGGTCTTCCTGGTGGAAGTAGAGCTGGACGGGGAATAAGTAAAAACCCATGTCTCCTTCCCCACATCCCCTAGAAAGGGAGACCCTGTAGAGATTAGAGAGTAGAGACATTATAAAGCCTGAAACAGAACGGTAGAGCAGGATACTGACTACCTACATAGACTATAAAACCAGATGTGGTTCTCTTTGTTCTGCAGTCAGATAAACATCTCACATTTCATATCAAACTACAAACAAAGAGATGAAAGAACACCTACCTATGACATCTTGCAGAAACAATAACCCAAGTGCCTCTAGGTTGTCCTGGGCCAGCTCCCTGCTGTCTCTACCTCTTGTTCTGCTCTGGAATGGGAACCACAGGTAAACATCAGCCATGATATCATCCTAGCATTGGTGACAATCATGACAGCAATAGCCAACCTCTCCTGTGTTCTTACCATGTCAGGTACAATCCCATTGAGACAGGTTTACATGTTGTCCCCTTTTTATACATAAGAAAGGGAGAAATGAGTGAGGATAAGGACATAATTAAGGTCATTGTGCTACTTTTTTTCATGGAGTCATTAATGCAGTGTTTTTCTAGACCTCTGATTCAGACCGTATGGGAGGCAGTCAGAACACAGCACTGAGCAGAACATAAGCAAGTTCTTGTCCTCATGGGGTCCAGATCAGACAAATGACAAATAAATATAGCATGCCCTGAGCAGAACTGTCTTCTCCCAGATTTCTGATCTCTGAGATCCAATGTATTGTGGCCTTAACAACATTAAGGTTAAATGAGGATGTAATAGTGGTCATAGTTATCATGTGTTTAGGACTGGTGTCCTTACCAGGGGAGAAACTCAGCATCTCCTGACTATGAGGACTGCCACACAAAATCCATCTACCTACCAGGAAGGGAGCCCTCCCCAGGAGCCGAACGCTGGTGGAGACGTTAATCCTGCTGTTTAAACCACTCAGTTTGTGGAATTTTGTTGCATGGCAGCTAGAGCTAACTAATACATGGCAAATGTCAGGTGGGGATGAAATGTTACAAGGTTGCTATTTTATATTTCAGTGCTAGCAATAACAATTGTAGATATAGGTTAAGTGTTTCCTTCCTTAAGGAAAAAGTATTTCTAAAGTGATCAAGCAAGCCAGATACGCAGAGAAAAGGTAATACAGAGCAGAAAACACTGGCATGAGAGGCTATCGGGAATTTTCAAGCAACAACAAGAAAGACAGTTCGACTAGAACAGAATAAACAAAGGGACAGCAGGAGAAGGGAATGAGTGACCATTCAACCCAGGCAGCTTTGCAAGGGCTGCGCATCCCTTTCTGGGCAGTACTTTTCAATCACTCACTTAATAGAGTTGGGTTTTGCCTTATAAACCCGCTTGAAATATCTTTTTTAAATAGGTGTGTTATGCCTATGCATATTTATCGACATGTTTGGTCACAATGTTATCTTCTGATCGTACATTGCTATGCAGGCGTGTATTGTGCTGTGTATTTGGTAGGAAATCTTGTTTTGCATTTTTAGGAAAAACTCTTTTCAGCATAGTGGTTATCTTGTTATTAATGCTCTATATATCCCACTAATTTTCTATTTTCCTACTTTTCACTGACTTCTATTTCCATTTTAAAAGATATTCTTTGACTCACACTTATTTCTATTAATTCTCTATTTTCTTTCATTTTAACATTTTAATGTGTTCATCAGCCTTTTTAAATAGCTGCAGATTCACAAGAAGTTGTAGACAGTACAAAAAAAGTCGCATGAGTGCTTTACTATTTGCCCCCAAAGTTACAACTTAAAAACTTTATTGTTACAATAAAGCTCATCTACCTTTTTATTTTTTTTTTTGCTTTCTATTTTTTCCCACTGTTTTTTATTATCTTTTCTTCTTTCTAGTGGGTTCTCTCTCTTTTTTTTTTTTGGTATGTTGAACATTTTTTAAAATTTCAGTTGGATTTATGTATAATGCTGGTATAATGTGCAGTGCTTTTCCAACTCAGGACATTTGTACTTGTTTGTCTTGTTTGTTTGTTTTTGTTTTTTGTTTTGGGGGGGGACAGTCTCTTTACATAGCTCAGCCTGGCTTCAAACTCACAGCTGTCCTCCTGCCTCAGTCCCCTGAGTACTGGAATTACAGGGTGCACCACTTCTCCTGGCTGTGCTTGCTTTGTCTTTTGCCTGAGATATTCTTTCTCCAGCTCTTGTTAGACCTTCGTGCTGGATCCCATCATTCAGCTTTGTAATGGCTGTGGTAGAAATTGAATTATACAGGCATAACATGGATTCTACTGGGGACGACATTCCATCAGTTTGGCGAACATAGGAATCTTCCCCCCCTTTAAGGCCGTTTCCCCTCCAGGCTTATAAATCTTACATACGTTTTTCCTTTTGTCCATTGAGAATCACAACACAGACTCCAAAAGAAAACTCAAGAAGACAAGGAGAATATGCAGGATTTACCCATATTTCCTACTCTTTCTGTTGTTCTTTCTTCTCCTGCTATTTTAAGATCCCTCCTCTTATTATATTCTTACTATATATTATATTCTTATTTATTAGCATTTTATTTACAGATGTTCCCTTAGCAATTTCTTTTAGGCTAGAGCTACCCGGAATGTTTTCATTTTCCCTTTGTTTTTCACAAGCATTTTTGCTGGAGGTAGAATTTGGAATCATCGATTCTTTTTCTCCCAGCACTTGGAAACCATAATCCAAATTACCACTACTCTTTTCTGAAAGAGATTGGGTGAGCCTCACTTTCCTTCTGTACTGTGTGGTTGGAGGAGAGTTGTTTGATCTAGAATTTTTCTGTATTGCTAGCTGTCGTGTACTTGGTCCTTTCGCTAGGGCTTAGGGTCACTGTGGCTAGAATTCACTGGCTTTTCTGGCTTGTGGCTCCTCCACTACCCAATCTGGGGGTACAGGAAACAAAAAGAAAACCCAGAACTTCAGTTTTTGACCATTTAGTATGATGTTAGCTGTTGGTTTTTCATAGATGGCTTTTATCAGGTTGAGATAGAGACTGTCTATTCCAATTTTCTGTAGAGTTTGTATCATGAATGGGTGTTCGATTTTGTTGAATGCTTTTTCCACACCTATTGAGATGATCATATGGTTTTTGTTCTTGGCTCTGTTAATATAGTGCATTTCATTTATTGATTTGTGTATGTTGAACCATCCCTGCATCCCTGGGATGAATGCCACTGGTCAGGGTGTATGATCTTCTTGATTATCTTCTGCATTCTGTTTGCCAGTATCTTGCTGAGGATTTTTGTGTCTATGTTCATTAGGGAGATTGGCCTATAGTTCCCTTTTTCAGTTGGGTCTTTCTCTGCTACGTGAGCAAATACTGAACAGTTTCTCTGCTGTGAGAAACTGAAAGCGTAATTAGGATCAAAATGTGTAAGAGATAATTTGAAATAGAGAGAAAAGGTCTAAAGGGGAATGGAAAGTGGGAGGGGTAGGGGAAAGGAATACATATGAGAAAAGGAAAAATAAGAAACAAAGCCTTTCCAAATAGGGAGGGCTGGAGGGGTTGAAGGGAGGACAGGGGAATGGGGGGTGGGGGGTGGGAAACCCACCACTGTGATTTTTGCTGGATACTGAGGTCCCTACAGTAAGTCTTCTCTCTACTTTTCTGAGTCCCCTTATGTCTGTTTCACATATAATGTGCATATTTTTAGCTTAATGTACAGTAGGAACCTAGAAAGTATGTCTTCCTCATCTTTCCAGAGGTAGAGAGCTTCTTGCATACTTAAAGTTTCATTCTTTCTTCTTCTCCATCAGAACATGTAACATCTATATGTTACTTTTACTAATCCCACTGCCAGGATCTTCCCAGTCACCTCCTGGTTGAATGCCTCTCATTCATTCTCAGAGAATGCCTGAGAGAATCATATGCTGCTTTTAAGATAGCTTATGAGGAATGATAAGGAACTAATCACCTCCTTACGTTATTCCATCTTTTTGCCTGGGGGGCCTGAAGATTTCTTTCTTTTTAATATCTCTGCTTTTTACTAGTCCTTGCCCCAGAATCACTAATACTAGCTGGAGTTTTCCTACTACCTTTTGGCTCCTATTATAAGTATATTTAGTTTTCCTTTTGCTTCTGGGACTTTTCTGGATGTACAGTTTTGGGTATTAGCTCAAGCCTATTGTTGGTTTTGTTTTCTTCCTTGGGGAAGCCAATTACGAGCATGTTTGCCCTTCTTTGACAATTGCTCTGCATTTCAGCCACTTTCCATTTGGCCTTTTCAGTTTGTTGTTCATGTCGTTATTATTCATTCTGTTTTTTAAACTGTTAATCTTCAGTATCTGTTTAACTGTTTTTCTTCAATACCTTCTATTTTATTTTTATTTGATTCTATCTTCTGCCTAGGTACTTTATAATTTAGTCTTCATTAATGATAAAATTCTGGCTTGTGCTTTTTCCCCCAATCCTTTTTTATTCACTTTATTTCTGAGGTATTTTGCTTCTTTTGGTCTGTCTCTGTTCTTAATTATCACACTTCTGATTTGAGGTGTTTCTTCTTTTCTTTTTCTTTCTTTCTTCTATAGTCCCAACTTGAATCATCCTGGAGCGCCTCTTTACAATTGTTTTAGGATTTCCTTCTGCAATTTAGTTGTATTTTCTGGTAAGCATTTTCACCACCAAAAATGCTTGCATTCTCATATTTAAATGTTTATAGTAGCTCTCAGTGGATTTGGTCTGCTTTTCTTGATTCTTCTTTCATGAACAAGATCTCTACTGAAAAAACCTCCTCTCCTTCAGCTCTTTTGTATTCTGTGCAGTTTCTTTCACGGAAACTCTGTCAGAGGGGCAAACAAAGAGAAGGGGGGGTTATTTTCCACAGAGAATCATTCCTCTCTTGCTTATTTTCTTCATTTCTTTTTCCCCAGGGGCTTCCACCCTTTCCTGTCCGTGTCTCTCCCAGAAGCCATGCATCTTAAATGCTGTCATTTCTATCCTGGCGTGTATATAAGGCCTCTCCTATAGGAAGTGCCATGACTTTCCAAGGCACAGCTTGCATTTTGTATTTGAGCACTTAAAAGTGAGCCTCTGTTTTGCAGTTTAGCTTGCTTGTGTTTCATCTAAGGACTCTTCTACCCTGTATATGTCTCCTGGGGTCACATGAGCTTTCACTTTACTCTCTCAGCCACAGGCTGAGGTTCTGTTGGATTCATCTTTCCTTCCACTTAAAGGTAAATTAGAAGCTAGGAAATCTCTGGTCCTTGGTAATGCAAAAGCATGGCCCTTAGAGTTGGTGTTGGTTGTTATTATTCTCCTTGTTGATTCTGGTTCTTTGCTTTTTTGGGGTTTTTTGTAGGGTACAGGAAGGGGGCAAGATTTTGAAATAAAAAGGCTTCCTTTGTTCTTTAACTGCAGAAATCTCTCCTGCCTGGCTTTGCATCATAGAGTCGACAGGTAAAACTACTACCTACCTAGCTCTAACCCTGACTCAGCTATAGGCTGATTGAGACAATGTGTCCCAGCACTCCAGTTGTCTATTTCTTGTCACTGTTTTTTTTTTTAACTTTTCTCACAAAGACATAAGGTTTTAATGATTTTTGTCTACCAAGAAAGAAAATTCTATTGACTAAGTAATAATTTCATTATTGATTCAATTATAGCCAATGGTATAGCATCTGACAGCCATATTAGCACAGAATTGATGAAATAACCACCAAGAAAAGAGGCATTTCAGAAAGGTTTCATGATGGATATGACTAAACCAGGTCTTAAGAGGATGCATAAGAAATTTTGTCACATCAATTTATTCCCATATTTGATTCCTCTCAACACTGCCTTCCTTGAACAATGAACAACACAATTTAGAGCACACCTCCATACCTCACTCCAACACACATATGTACCAAACTTGAGGAAAACTGCAAAGAAATAGTCAAAACATATTCTGTTACTTTTCTTTAAATGGTCATTTCACAATGGGAATCTATCAAAATCATCCAGGGAGCTTTTTTGTTTCCAAAACACCAAGCAATAGGCCTCCCTGTGCATAATCTTGCTTCACCTTCCATGAATTAAGACAGGTGAGGCCAATGACTTAGAGATTTAGATAATTTGGGTCCTTATTATTGAGAGAGTGGATGTACAGATTGCTCTAGGTTTTCTCAGAGGACATAAGACTTCCTCCTCATCTAATGACAAGTAGATTCTCTGCAGAAGACAGACATAGCCTTGTCAGCCACAACACCTGTGAATAGTTCCAGAGCAAGGCATGCAAACACTTTAGCTTTAAGAAATAGATTCATGTCCTCTGTGGTGGGAGAGGGGAACAATTTCCCCAGGCCCCTGTCCAGTGATCCCAGTCAATATTACCATCAAGTGCTCTCTTCTGAAGAAAACCAGGAAGCCACATCTCCTAGTGCTTCTTTCCTCGAGAAAATGCAGCCCCGTGAATTAGATGTTAGTCCATTCCACTTTGCTGTTTGATAAAAGGGAACAGGGAGTCTTTTTGAGAAAGCTCTCCTAGGAGGAAAGGCCAGTCGACTGCCACTATTATCCATCCCCATCCCAAGGCGCTAGCTGTCCTGGAGAGAAGTCGTAGACACTAAGAATCCATGTGAGCTTGACAAGACGAGCCGAGTGTGGCACTTATCCCAGGGAGGTCTGCGGTGTGCGTAGAGTTGATACTTCAGACGGAGGAGCCGGTGCTTCTCTCCCTTGGGTCTAAGCTCCCTGGATACTAAGGTGGATGACGGTTGGTGGAAAAGGTGTGGAAGAGTCAGAGACAAGTCAAATGGAGAGCCTCCTCCCCGTCCAAGCCTTCCATTAGCACTTGTATATAGCTGTAACCTTTCTTTCTAAATTATCCATGGGCTCTTTGAAGAATCACAAGAAGACATCCGCTACTTCTCTTTTCTAATGAACTTTAAGTCTTGCAGAATGCTCAAGTTAGTGAAAGAGAGATAAAAGTATGGAATAAACAACTATTTTCTTTCATGTTTTCATATTTGCTATTTTATTTTGTGTTCTTAGAAAATTTCTCAAGGGGCCCTTCCAGCTCCTGGCTCTCACCTTTGTTCTATAACTCCTGACGTTCAGTGCATCTGCTCATTCTCCCTTTTATTTCAACCACTTTCTACACCCAAGATCTCTAGTTTACTCTTTTTAATTGGATGATTTGTCCTTCCTCTTCTCTATAGTTGCTATGTTAATTTAGTTTACTTTGTTCTCAAAACTTAGTTTGGCTAAATTTCCTTCTCTTGTTGTTAGATTGACTTTTCTTAAATGTTTGGTGAGTCTTGATTTTGTACTGATTGTTGTATTTTTTAATTTCTTTTTACCTACTTGAGAGTGGATATTCTGCCTGTTGCCAGTAATGAAAAACCAAAAATGGGATATAATACTCGCTACAGTGATCAGTGCTAGTGTTTTGGTCATGAAGACTCCTGTTTCCCTTGAGTATCACCAGATATTCGAGAGATTATTCTGCCTTTCAGACCCAATGCCTCCACTTAGCTCTTCTCCCTAGGGATAGGCCCTCCTGCTATTACCCTCCCAAGTGGGTACTACGGTGGTGCATAGGGAGGGGTAAGGCATTTGTATCTACTCTGCTATTGCAGAAGTCATCCTGACTGTCATGAGCTCTCTAGGGCTTCCTTCTGCTCCAGTGTCCAATCCTGAGCTTTGACGTGGCATTTCTCAAGCCACTCCCAAGTGGAAGCAGGGACCTCCTGGGTGTTTAGGGCTATGGATTCATCAATTATACATATTCCATCTGCCTCAAGCCTCTCAGGAATTGTTTAGAATTTCTAGTTTATGTAGAGTAGTACTTCTTATTTTACAACACTGTTATGGATAATTTCATTCTATGTATTTGGAATAGGAAAATGACATTTTAGTATATGCTCCATTTATCATCTTAATAAGAACTCTTGCAAATTTGTTTGTGATTCATAGCTGTACAAGAACTGTAAGCATAAGGGTATATACATCCAATTTATCTGTACACATTTTAATAATGCTACAATTAAAAAATGGAATGACACTGAGAAATTTCTTTGTTTTTAAGAATATTTTCTTAGAAAGGGTCTGAATTTTGGAAACATTGTTTCCGGTTTTTAAATGAGAACTTACTTGATCTAGGCTTGATTAAAACATTTCAAAGGAAAAAGCCAAATACAACACCCCCTGCTTCAGACCTGAAGTTCTAACTATAGAAACAACAAGACTACCAATTAGCCTCTGCAATGATCCCTATCTTCGGGCTATCACAGCCCATTTTGGTCATGCAGACACGCTCATTAAGCAGAACAGGTAGAAGGAAAAGAGAGAAAGAGCAGCCAGGAGCAACATGGCTTAGGCTCTATTTTTAGTGTGCCAAGCAACATTCGACTGTATTCTATTGGTTTGTCCTGACTGACAACAATCTGGAAATGAGACTAAAAGATGAGAAAAACAGAGGCTCAGAGTAATCCTGGGTTCCACTCCTACTGTCAACTCTGAAGTCAGAATCCTTTGTAGCAGGCGTCAGGATCCAGACAATGTGATGAAATTAGGATGATTCAAAGTGGAATTAGGACAATTAGAGGAGGAATTACTAAGTGTGGAGGATGTAGGGAAACCAAGAGGGGCAGCACAGCAGCCTAAAGCTAGTGTGGGCGGGGTTGTTCCCACACCAGGCTGGGGGAACAAGGGGAAAAATTGGAACTTAGTAGGCTTTTAGCCTTTCACCACTCATGGACACCCAAGACCCCATTTTGAGATAATGCTTTGAAATGAATTTGCTAAAATACTTAGAATTACAAAAGAAGATAATTATGTTAAAGTCCAAAGAATAAATAATGCACATAAAATAAGTCTGTGATACATTAATAGAGATCCGTGTCATTAACACACAACCTTCCAAGATCTATTAGTAATGATAACTGCAATTTCAAAGTAGTGATGAGCATAAAAGACACTTTGACACAGCTGTACCTCCTGTGAAGCAACATGAAAATATCCATGGGAGCAGCCTCAGACATTACTGATTCCATTATAATGTGTTCCCAAGCTCTATCATCGAATTAGACAGCCACCTTTGGTTAGAGGTTAGTGATTATAAACATGTATTTTTCATTTCTCCTTTAAAGTTCACCGACCTCTTGAGCTCTGTCCACAGGACTAAGGTCAACAATCCCTTGAAGGAGAGAGACATACGAAGAAGCCATTTGAGAGGAACCGTGACCTTTGGTAAAGGTCACAGCCAGTCCAAAGTAAACAGCACACCACCGCTAAGAAACCCAGTAATGAATCCCTTAGTGTCCTGCACCATCCATGTGGCCTCCACAAGCTCTTCCCCACGCTGAGGTAAGGTCCATACAGGCTGCTTTCCTCACAGAGGGTGGAGTGGAGAAGGCCAGAGAGAGGATCTGGGGCAAAGTGACGACATCCACCCAGTATTCTGCCAGTATCCCTGTTTCTACTCTTCATCTCTCCTGCCTACCTCTTTGCTCTGTACAGTAAAGACTCAATTATGTAAATTAGAAAAGTCAGAAATAAACTAGAACACATTGAGCTCCGTCCAGCTTCAAAGGACATTTTCTCCCTCGTACAAATTCTTGCCTCGCCACCACCCACAACGTATTATGCATCCTTATTAAATAATTTAATTCTCCTTGATAACAGACATTTGAATTAAAATAAATGCAGCATTTTTAATATTTCATATAAACGGCAACTGTATTTGGATGCATGTAACAGAAACCTATAACCCAAAACAATGATATAAATGTATTAGGAGTTTTATTTTTATTATATAACAAGAAGTCCAGAGGTAAGCGGGACAGAGATAACCAGTGTAGTAGTTTACAGTTGTCACCAGGGATCTTAGTTCGTTCTATTTTGGCTGCATAACTCAGCATATGGCTTCCTTTCTTGACCTTGCTTTATGTCCATAAGATGACTGTTGGAATTCTAGCCAGTGTGCACCATGGTAGAAAAAGGGGATCAGGAAACGGGAAAGGTCCATTCCGACTGGAGCAGCCTCATCTTCTTGGAGCTTTGAGAGAAAGAGCTAGCAGGCAAGAAGTTTGCTCACCATGTCCTCAGAAGGGACCCTGAAGAAGGAAGGGAAGGAAACTGCAGCGGGCAGCAGAAGATGTAGAGTTCCTTGGAAAAGCAGCCTCTGTCTTGTTGGACTCTTTGAGAGACTCCTGAGTACAACTTAGGTAGCTAAGCCATCACACCGGACAGATCCAGTCAAGGGGCCACCCACGTCTGCATGGAACTCTAAGAAATGTGCCCTCATCATAACTTTCAACACCCCAAAACTAGAATTCTGTCCATAACAAAGGAGAAATTGGATGTAGGTTTTGAGCCAGGTGGTAACCTTCATGAAGGAAAGGAACACTACTAATGTGTAAGCACAACTCTGGGCCCCAGGTGGAAGCCTAATTAAAATTTGATAATCAAATGAGTGATACATTAGAACTGTGATCACCAATTCAAACCCCACTGTTTCACCCCTGAAAGAAATTTGGTGGCCAGTTTGTTCTGCAGAAGGCTCATGGCCCTCTTGTTTGGAAGATGCTGAAGGATAAAATAATCCCTAGAGATGACTTGAAAGGGTGCCAAAGACCAAGTAGCTTAGCAGAAACATTTTCTCTCAGTTCTGAAAGCGAGGAGTCTAGGATATTAGCAAAGTTGGTCCCACTTGAGGCCGCTCTCTTAGATTGAAAGGAGCTATCTTCTCCCATTGTCCTCATGCAGTCTTCCCTCTGAATGTGTCCGTGTCTTTTTTTCCTCTCCTCATAATGACACTGGTGACATTGAATGAGGTCCCTCACATTTTATTTAAATCACCTCTATAAAGACCCTGTCTTCAAATACAGTCCCATGATGAGGTACTGAGGGTTAGGCCTTCAACCTATGAACTTTGAAGGGCACAAATCGGCTCATAACAGAGAGTGCTGTGAAGATGATGGGGGTTCTCACATTTTGCTAGCAATTTCCATCCCCCTGGGATGATTCCGCAGACTCTTTGATGTTCCTTGCCCTGCTTTTAAAAAGTCACACCTCACCTATAGTCACCAGGCAGACTGTGCTGACCCTTGGAGGAGTATTGGAGGCCTGCAGCTCAGCCCACCAACCTCAGGTCTGTGTAGCACTACTCCAATATTAGTCCTCACACTAATTGTCGATTTCTTTACAAATTATTGTATCGACTCTTTCTTTGAAGAAACTGTATTTCAAGTTGCTTTTGAGATTCATGCAGCACATATACGTATTCAAGCTAATAGCCAGGCCTTAAAATTAAACAACTGTCACACTTAATCTTAACTTTCATAGTGCAAGTGGACAGCTACCAAATTGTTTTCTCATTTTAAGCACAGTTTTAATTATGTGTGAATATATGTACTTATATAGGCAAGCACATGATATATTTCATACATATTTTATTAAAATATATTTTATAGTACATACCATATACAAACATAGTTATTATAGTTCCTATATCATCATTGGGTTATTGTAGATATTAAATAAAAATCAAATCATTGAAAAGCTATGAAAGAGTAATTATTACTTGATAAAAGTGTTGAGTGTGTACTCTACGCTACAGAACAGGGATATAGTGACAGTGGTATGTTTCCTAGCTTGAGAAAGTCTATCATATAACAAAGGGAATGGTCAAATTCTTGTGATAAGAGACAAGAACGAGCCACCACTGGGAGAACACAGAGAGTGGATATTCGTGTAGATAGGACAGCTTCCCAGAGCAAATGGCTTTCCTGCTGAAGCCAGAAGGACAAACAAGAGTCAAAGAAGAGACTGAAGGACTCCATGAGCACACAGAGCAGCTCATGCCAATCTGTGGTGAGGGAAGGCTGGCTTTTGCAAGGAATCAAAATAGTCATTATTCTGGGCAGGTGATGGGTGGTGAAAGACGAAACCACTAGGGAGGGACCATGGGGAGCAGGTCCTAAGTTTCCACAGTGGGCCCTGTCTGCCTTCAAAGGGAGGGGCTCCTGTGGGAAATTAGGTCGTGGCTGTTTCTGGTGAGAGAGAGGATTAATGGTGATCTGTATGTTACTGTTCTTGTAAAAACAAAATATTAATAGTGTGCCTGTCTTCCTGTAGGCCTGATGCATAGTCCCGACTTGGCCTCTCCTTTAATTACCTTCAGAAGACACGAGCACCAACATGATTTCTACCTCCACCTTTTTTGTGACTCATTGTGGGAATTCTGAGTAACAGGTCCTTGTCACTCTGAAAGCTTCCCTAAGATTAGGCATGGAAACAGTCGGTACCACCAACAACTGTGGTTGGCTGCATCTCTCCTTTTTGTCTTATTTTCTCTCCTTTTCTGCTATTTTCACCTTTTCTCCCAGCCATATTTGGATATTCTAAAAACCCTTGTATTAGTCCTTGCAATGTGACTTTGAGAGTAGGGAAGTTTTTATACTACTATGATAAACAGACTAACAAACAGCTAACAAGCACTGCTGTGGGCTGTTTTCACAACTTCTCTATCATTTTTGTTTCATAGGTAAGGCAAGTGAATGTCATAAATATCAAGTGCTTTGTTCATCTATATCGTGGGAATGAGGAGCATGATAAATTCTCACTAATGGCATGTAAGTGGAAATGAGTCTCACCAACAGCCCAAGGAGAGAAGTGGATGGGCCTGCTCTACACTCTGGATCCTGCTTCATCGTTCAGCTAGACTTAGAGAATCCAGTGGAGGACTCCAAGTTCCTTTCCAAAGGCAGAGAGGTCCGTAAAGCAAGGATATCTGTCCCAAGTGACCACCTGAAGTAACCCTAACTTCACCTCATGTCCTCCTCAGTACGCCACTGGCCCATTTGGACTGTGAAACAAGCAGTCAACCCTTATTTTGTATGCAATCCAGGCACTGTTTGTTACAGAAATTTTCCTGCAGGGAACGATACACAGGGGGAGGAAGATGTGTGTCAAACACTATTTGTGCAAAGGTGCTGTCAGGAGGATTCAGGACACTTTATGGGAAATTCCCAGCAAGTGGCAAAGACAGTGCAATGGTCACGAGGGCTTCCCACTGGATGCAGAGAGAGGTGAGATTTGAAGCCTAGGCAGACCTTGCATGGTGTCTTCAACCAGCACAGTGGTCAGTGAGCCTCAGTTTTCTCACCTGTAAACTATTACCCCAAAATACCTCTCTTCCAAGGTTAGTGATTTTTTGCCAAGATTAAGTAAGTAATGTTTGCTCCACAGATGGGATGGACCTTCAATCCGTGTTAATTATTATCACCGTCATCAATATTACAGAGAGAAAAAATTCACCTTCTCGGGGGTTTAAACAGCTAAATTAAGTGTCTGCCTTGATCAGAAGTATTTTTCTGTTAATAGCATGGATCCATCTTCCTGGGCCTATTTTTTTCAAGAATAATCAAAACCTGAATCCAAGGTTTGCCACAGGATAGATCTTACATATTTGGGGCCTCACTTAATTCAATATTCTCACTTGGACTTATAGCTTTATTTCATTACTAAAGGAAGTAGTGGGCCTGGCTGAGAACAAAGTGGTTTCTTCTTGGCCCATATGTTATTATATAGACTCATATTTACTCTGTCATTCAACTCCTAGGAAGTTAGGTCTGTAGGGACTTTGGAGGGCATCAAATCCAATGTATCATTTTCCACTTATAGAGGGGGAAACTGAGACACAAATGTGCATTTTTTTTTTTTTTTTGCTCTTCCCTGGCTTTAGCGACTCGGATAACTTGAATAAATGGTCCAAGTTTCTCAGGGCTGGAGCTGGAGGTGTAGCTCAGTGGTAGAGTGACTGCCTATAGTGTATACAGCCTTGCCTTTGAGTCTAAGTCCTGGATAGGAGAAGGTCCGAGTCTCATTCATATGACTCAAGAACTTAAATTGATTATTAATTAAATCACATGGGTGATCATGTGGCCAAATTAATTTTTTGATTAACAGAGGACTTGTGTGTGTGTGTGTTTCTCCTAAAATAATACCCTAGTTCCTCGTTAGAACAGTCAAGTGAGCAGAACTGAGTGTCTCTTTAGTTAGAAGTAAGAGGATCCTAGGGATCACTTACTCCATCTTTTTTATTTTTCAGAAGAAAAGAAAGCATCATCATTGTCCTCTGATGCCACATTTACAAGTGCCACATTCTCATTAGAGAACTAATGCTAGTTTGACTGACCCCTGAATTACAGAACTTGAAGTAGAAACAGTGACCCAGGCACCAAGCCAGTTACTTCTCATCCTGGGCTCAGGGTTAACCTCCACTTCCAGGCTCCTTGCATTTGTTTGGCCCCATGACTGAGTTCTGAGCAGTAGAGCATGAGTAGGAAACACCATCACCAGTTCTGTGCATGATCCTCAGGCTCCTTCCCTTCCAGATAGATAGTGGAGATGAATCTAATGTCAGCCTAGAAGCCATAAGTAAAGGCTCTGAAAGCAAAGAGGAATGGTGCATGAGCTTCAGGAGGATAGCCACCTACAGATAATTATTTTGGATGGCAAAAATAAACATCGGCAGTGTTTGGTCCATGGTAACCTCCTGAGATTTTTGTAGTAGGGCAAGCAGGTGATGTATCTTTAACCAACATGTGTCTGGATAATAGCAGAACCAGACGTACTATGAACACAACATCATGCTCATTTCCAAACAGAGCCTTTTGGTAGAAGTTGAAAGCAAAGATGTGGTTATGAGACTTGAGAGCAGCGGGGGAGAAAGAAAGGGAGGAGGGAGGAAGAGTGCAATGTTACTGTTTGATAGGAGGAATTAATTCTGGTGTTCTATGACACAGCAGGGTAAACATAATTAATAATAATGTAGTGTATATCTCAAAATAAAAGGGGAGAATTTGGGTGCATTCACCACAAAGAAATAATAAAAGTGTAAGGAGATGGATATGCTAATTACCCTGAATAAATTACTCTCAATGTATCCATGAATCAAAATACTTCTTGTATCTAATATGTACAAATGTCAGGTGTCAATCAAAAATTTTGAGGAATAATAAAATAAAATTAAAAGTTTTAAAAGTATGCTCATTCCAGACATCTTCAGCGCCAGAGGGTCTTCTTGGCCGGGCCCTCCCCTGCTGGTGCCACTGCCGCCACCTTCAGCGCTAGAAAGGTAGCTGCGCGGGCACCCCTGAGCCCCCCCAACCTTCCCCCTCGTGCTTTTAGACCTCCTGATTGTACCAGTCTTTGGACCTACTCTGTAGAGGCAGAGGTGGTCATAAAGAGTATTTTCTGGCACTTTCAACTTTGAACATCTTTAAAGAAGTGGTGGGGGAAACTTGTAGAACTGAGTGGAGTTCAGCCCTTTAGGAGGTCGGGGAACTCAGTCTGGGCCTTGCAGCCCGAGCTCAGTCTGCTTTTGCCACCAGCTAGCTGAGATCAGGGGACTCGGCTCTGCACATGGCAGCACATATTGTATATTATGACAGTAGTGATATAGTCTGAAAGAGGCCCTTCAAACTCATTTCTGTTTCTTTCTTTTTTGCACCCTACTCTGCAAATTCTTTTTTTTTTCTTTTTGTTTTCTTTCTCTAAGTCTCTTACTCCACTATAGTATCCCTCATCTCCCTTTTTGTTTCTGCTCTTGTCCTAATTCGGTTTTCTTCTTTTATTATTTTTTTCTCTCTTCTTTATGTTCTTTTCTTATGTTATTCTACCTCACTCAAGGGTTACTATATTTCTATTTTGTTTGTTCTTTTTGAATTTAACAATTTCCTGAAAATTGTCTGGTCATTCTACATCTTTTGGCTTCATATGAAACCTTCTCTAATTCTTATACTTATCTACTCCTCTTGTCTTAACTTTGTTTTAAGCCCCCATTGTAAATGGTAAATATCCTTATTGAAAAATTTATTTACTGTAAGCATATTTTGTTGCCTCTTGATTTTAATTAAATTCACATGGTTTGAAGGTGATAGATTGATGACTACTATAAGTGGTCAATTTGCAAATTGTGCTTCATTATATTGTGGTGCTGATTGTATCAATTAGGTTAGAGGATTGTGATTGATTCAATGAGCTGTTTTCTTCAGTACTATGAAAATGAGAATGACTATGAGTCATTAGAGACCCATGGGCTGCAGCCCAACTATATCAGGAAGATTTAAGTAATAATCTAAAGGTTAAACTAAGGACAACCCAACAACAATAGTAAAATTGAGAAAATGCTTAAGCAAGATACAGGGACAGACTTCCAGTTCATCAATGGCAAACAGTAAGGCAGATGAAAAGTCTGATAGTGAATCATCAGGACACCCTGAACTCAAGGCACAGGAAGTAACAAAACTGATCAGTCAGGCTCTAGAGAAATATAAAACAGAAGTAATTTCCCAGATAATCATAGAGATGACGAGCAAAATGAAAGCTATGATTCGTGACTCTAGAACAGAAACTAAGAGGAAAATAGATGAGCTCAGGACCATGATAGAAGCCATGAATGCCCAGCATTAGAAAGAATTGGAAACAATAAATTCCCAATACAAGAAAGAAATGGAATCCACAGGACAGATTCAAACAGATATCCAGGAGATGAAAAACTCCATTGAGAGTGTTCACAAAAGAATAAAAGAGTCCAAAGAGAATCTCAGATATAGAAGATAAAATTGCAGTCAGTGACCATGGAAAGAGAGGTCTCTTAAAAACAGTAGGGGATCATGAGAAATTGATACAACAACTCTTAGACAATACTAAGAAGAATAACATAAGATTGATAGGAATTCAAGAAGTAGTAGGAAAAAATGTAAATGACTTAAAAAAGCTGTTCACAGAATTAATTATAGAAAACTTCCCAAACAGAGGGGAAGAATTTGATATACAGGCAAGTGAGGCATATAGGACTCCAACTAGTCATGATCAAAAAAAATCTACACCTAGACATATAATAATCAAGATCCCATAAACCCAACAGAAGAACAAAATACTACAAGCAGTAAGAGACAAGAAACAAACTACATGCAAAGGAAAGCCTATCAGAATCACAGCAGACTTTTCAATACAAACCCTTAGGTTAAGGAGAGCCTGGAATGAGATATTTCAAATACTAAAAGAAAACAACCTCCAACCTAGACTGATGTATCCTGCAAAACTTTCTTTCAAAATGGATGGGGAAATAAGATATTTCCATGATAAAGAACACCTGAGAAACTTTATGAATACCAAACCAGCACTACAATGAATTCTAAACAATATCCTAGAAAAAGACAATGAAGGTAACAACACAACAAGGCCCAACAGAGCAAATCAAATAGGCAAGGTAAGAAACTAAAAGGAGAAGGTGAAAAAACATGACCATAATAAGTTAGTACATATCATTTATAACCATCAATATCAATGGCCTCAATTCACCAATCAAGAGAAATATACCAGCAGAATGGATTAAGAAGCAAGATCCAATAATATATTGTATACAAGACACGTCTAGTGTAAAAAGAAGCCCATAGACTGAAAGTGAAAGGACAGAAAACTTCTTCATGTAACAGGAGCCACTCCCAAAAGAAAAGCAGAGGTAGCAATCTTATTCACAGACAAAGTGAGTTTCAAATTTAAACTGATTGAAAGAGACAAAGAAGTTCACTACATCCTTGTGAAGGGAACAATTCAAGAGGAAGAGATAAGAAATAATTTATTTTTAATTTATTGAGTATGTCAGAAAGTATATATGCTTTTTTTTCCTCTTTTCTTCCTTTTTCTTTTTCTTCCTCTGATGCTGGGGATTAAACTCTGCACATTGTTCTGGCTAGGCAGGTGCAGCACTACTGAGCTAAATCTCAGGCTTTACATTCCATATTTTTAAAATTTATCAATACATTAATCCTTGTTTCTATATGTTGGTCTACCAAATTGATGAGTTATTTTGGTTCTCATTTTCTTTGCTTTTTTATTTGAGAATTTATGAACTCTGTATATATGAGTAGTACGAAAAGTGTTAAGGTCCATCTGTCATTTTCCTCTTTCATCTCTGCTTTCTACAAACTTCCTTTTCTGTCACTACAGCTTGTTTGGTTGGAAATTTGTTAAGACAAATGTTGTTATGTTATCAGTATATCTTTGTACCTATTTTCTACTGATGATGAATATTAATTTTTAAGTAAATTTTATTACAACTATACTTAATCATTAATATCATTTAGTATCTGGTACATATTACAAATTCTCCAACTCCCTCAAAGATGATATTTGTTTTTTCTCAAAGTGTACAAATCACCAACATTCCACACATCACTGCACTGTTTTATTATACCTAAGTATATATTGTATTGTAGAAAATATGCATTGTATATATGTGTGGGAGGTATGTTTTTACACATATGTGTGCACTATTAAATGAGAAACATGGGCATGAATGTGGTAGGGTTGTGCACATTTGGCATATTGATAGTTTCTCTGGCAACCTTATGATTTCTTTAAATTACATGCTTGACTTAATTCATAGTCATTCATTTGGGAAGTATATTACATATCTATTGGTGTTAAATTCTATCATTATGCTTATAAAATATAATAAAAATAAGTATGGGATATAATAAAATAGAAACAGAAAAATCTGATCTTAAAAATGTGAATTTTTTTTAGTTGCTTTTGAATTTCAAATATAAGTGTATTTTTTTCTGTGGGAAGTTTTGTTAGAAAATGTAAGTGATACAATCAACAAGCATATGATATTTATCAATTAATAAAACCAAGGAGTTTATAAATCATAAAATTTTGAGGACAGTTTCTCAACTATAATATGTAACTTGGTCTTATTTATAATTACATTATTTCAAAAATATAAGAAAATGAGAAAGAACATAATGTTTGAAGATCATATCAAACTAATGTATTTCGATTAGTCTGTGTTACATAAATTCTTGTTTATTTCATATCCGTTTTTGCTGTCATATATATGTATATTTGAAATTTTTATTTGGTATCTTCATTTCTTGTTATCATGTATGTTTGCAATCTTTAATAAAAAAGTATGATCATGTATTAAAAGAATTTCGCTCGTGTAGAGGTACAAGATCCTAACAATGAATGTAACTGTACTGTATCCCTAAAATGTACCAATAAACTCAATTAAAAAAATAAAAATAAAAAAATAAAAGAATTTAGGAACTGATGAAGCATTAAATGTATCATGGTCCTGAGACAGGCAGAGAAGCATTATAGGACCAAATGGAAATTTAAAAAAGAAACTGAAGGCTGGGGATTTAGCTCAGCAGTTGGGTGGCCTGCCTTGCAAGTGCAAGGACCCAAGTTCAATCCCCAGTATCAAAAAAAAAAGAAAAAAAAGAAACTGAAGAATGATAAAAACGAAAGCACATGAGAATTCAGAGAACAAATGCACCACCCTGCTGTGTAATGAGGAACAGCTTTCAGGAGGAAGATGGTGGCTTTGGACAGGAGGATGGGTGGCACGTGGAGCTGTATCCTCCAGGAGACAGAAAGGCCCTAACTGCTCAGTGAGATGGAAATGGGGTCCAGGAACAAATGGGGGGCAGGATGCACCATCCTCAATGCCAAGATCATGACTCTGAGTATTGTTTACAAGTTTGGCAAAGGTCTGTCTTCAGGTTACTGGCTGAGAAATCTTGGGAATGGTTGGCAGGCCACACAGCCTTCGGTGACATCCCAGAGCAGAGAGATTCTGTTTTGAAGACCTCCTAGCCTAGTCCGAAGTAGATGGAGAAATTTAGAAGTGAGGGATAGGGGCTGGGGAAGGAGCACCCACAATCCATCCACCTGGCTGACATTTCAGTCTCAGAACAAGGCTGAGGAAACTGGGATGCATGAGCTTTGCTATCCTGTTCCATTGTGCACTTGCTCAGGGAAGTGTGGCAAGAGGTTTTTCCTGAAAAGTATCTGTGGAAATATCAAGGTTGACGTTAGGTGCCGTGACAGGGAAGGCCACGCCGGGGAAATGGAGGGCTTCAAAATCAGAAAACCTTCCTGAGATGTCAAAGCTTAAATGAAGCCACCAGTGTAGGTACTTTTCACTGCCTGACTTCCTGAATTCTTTTAGCTTAAAAACTAGGAAAGCCAGGTGTGGTGGTGCATGGCTGCAATCCCGGCGTTCTGGGACTCTGAGGCAGGAGGACTGTAAGTTTGAGCCCAACCTGGACAATTTATCAATTGAGTAAAACCTTGTCTCAAAAATTTAAGCAAAAAAAATTTTTTAAAAAAACTAGGGATGTAGCTCAGTGAGGAGGCCCTATGTTCAATTCTTACTCCTACCAAAATGAAAAACAAACAAAAACCCTAAGAAAAGCACTTTGTGGGTACATATCCCTTTACAGTTTGCTGGAGTATGTCCTTCATTATTTTTCTAGTGTGCACATTCAGCTGAAGTTTTTAGTGCTCTTTCTATCACTGTGACTAGAAGCAAAAGGCCACCCAGCTGCTCAGGCTTGGTTTGGTATCAGGACCCACTTGGTTAGGGGAAAAGCTTCCTATTGTACCCAAGTCATGTGAAATTCCCAGTAGGGCTTTCAAGCCAATGTGCCCATTGTATAAGGAGCTGCCACGGCCACCACATAATGTTTGTAGAGCAGGAAAGAGAAGGGAAGAAACAGTGCTAATATTTATTTAGCATATTCTGCCTGCCATATGCTTGGATTGAAATAACCCTACAATACAGGAATCCCTCCTTCCGACTTTTACAGAATAGAAAACTGCAAGTTTAGTCACCTGAAGGAACTTATCCAAGGTCACATAATTGTAAAGAAGAGCAATAAAAGCAAGTTTGGCCTGGCCTGTGGGTTATGGCTTTCAGGTACTGATAATCCGACACCGGTCTGCATCCTCCTTAACATTTCAAAGCTCTGCTGGCTGTCACCATTTCTGGGAAGCCTCTCCTGTGACCTGTAATGCCTCGCGCAAAATTGCGACCTTAGTACATCATCTTAAGATGAGTGCAGGAAGAGTACGATAGTAGCTTTCACAGTAGAATACTGTAATAGTCTATATTGTAATATCCATATTGTTTACAAATTAAAAATGTGCATGCATGAGCAGGTTCCAATCTCCCCAAATCTCACCTCTTTCTGGACATATTCTTGAAATAACCTCCACTGACTATTCCTTTACATTAGTTTCACTGAACGTTTATGGATGAGATTGACACTGCGGCATTTCCAAATATCTTACACTATTTCATGAACCCTCCACTATCGCACTGTAGGTTTGGTTATAAGCCGCCTAGCTGTGCATGATGGGTGAGTTATCGCAGGCCAGAGTTCAGACACTCAGGGAAGTGACATAATATGTAGGGTCTTATCTAGTTTACTGAAGAGTAAACAAGAAAGAAGGGGCAGACCAGAGAAGGTGAGCTTCCAAGGTGATGAAGTACGACAGACATGTTAAAACTTCTCTTCTCGGTGTTTTAGAGAAATGCATCCACATGACTACATACTTATGATTTGCTGTCATTTTAGAAATACTTTCTCTCCCTTCATGTGGCTACCATTTGGGCTGGATCTGACATGGATCATTAATAGAGACTCAGACCTTTACTTATTCAATCTCCTCTTGTCCTCTCATGGTTTCATAAGTGAGGCTTTCATCCTTCTCACAAACTAGACACCAGTGTGAAGATGGCTCATACTTCCTTTGTCCTTTCATAGTTAAAGCATCTCATCAAGTACTAATGAAATGCCAGTACTTAGAACCTACTTTGAGACTTCAGAGGGAAGTGAGATGCTGTATCTGAAACACCTTGGCAGGTCACTAAGGGGAATTGAAAACAAGACCATTCTTAGGAGAAATTAGGTCACTGCCTCCTCTCACAGTCCTGCCCAAAGACCAGACTGAAGGCTGAATACATTGTCTAGGTCATTTCAGATTCAATTATTCTGCTTCTGTGATAATAGTGATGACAAAAATAACACCTTTTATTTTCAGAATTTCTCACCTGTGATCTGCTCTGAATAGCTTTGGGAAAGACAGAACATGGGAGATTAAGTGTGCTCCCAACCAGACATCAAGGCTAAATAAAATTTCACATGGAGATGCATGTCATCAACCAATTTACAATCCATCCTCTGTCTTCGATACCAAAGATGATTGCCTCCACATGTCCAAACTGGTGACACCACTTTTAACAAAGAGAATGTGTTTCAGAGACAGTCAATTGAAAGAAACATAAGAGAGAAAGAAGTGACCAAAGGGATTTGGAGAAACTTCCCAGAGAGCAAGGAATAGGACCAAGACTACATAGGACAAGAAAGAAGAGGGTGGGACTGGTGTGTAGGTAGCCTTGTTCAAAGTGCACTCCACGGAATTCTGCTCCATGTTCCTTAGAAGAAAAATGGGGTATTGTGCCCAAATAAGTTGATTATGTCTCCTTTGATGTGTGCATATTAGCCTAACAAAGGCTCTGAGGAGACTACAGTAAAATCTGTTACAAATCTTTACTTAAACCAGAGTCTGCCAAGCATTTTAACTACAGTTGCTTTTCTTCCCCAGCCCTGGATTAGGGTTCCATGAAGCATACTTTGAGAAATGCTGCTTTGAAGTTAGGGCCGGTGAAAGAGAAGATGGCCTATACTTTTGCAGAAAAAGAGACCTACCAGAGTTCTTATCCAACATAAAAGGTTATTTTGCAATGTCTTCCTCAAAGATCATTTAAGAATGAAAGCATGTACAGGATGAAGTATCCGGAAAGAAATGTACTGATGTCAGCAACTTCCTTTGAAAGGTACCAAAAAGCAACAAATACATTAAATGTTAACTGTAGAATCTAGATAGTAGGTACACTGTGTGTTCACTGTAATTTTTTTAACTTTTCTGACTGTCTGAAAATACTTTAGATTGAATATTGACAAAGGTGAGTACATATCCAACCAATGCTTGCATGTGCATGGCTTAGGAGATGGAAGGACTTGTTGGATTTTCCACTTTCCATTAGAGTTCCTGTCCCTTGACCATGTGCCAAACACTACGCTGGATGCATTACACACGTGTAGTATCTCATTTATTACTTGAACCGACACTGAGGGCAGTTTGGAGATCCTCGTTTCAGTAATGAGACAACTAAGACTTGGCAAAGTTAAGTGTCATAATGAAATTCACTTTTGCGAAGTCATACTTTTTATACCATGTGTGGGAGGTGCCAAAGTCATCACCCCCTTCCTATCATCCCATTCCTCGCCCAGGTGAATCTGTAGTGCTCACCGAGGATGTCCCCCTTCAGCCTCCCACCCCTCCCTACTCCTCGCCCTATCTTTACAGTTGCGGGAGCTACTTAGCTGCAGGGAGAAGAGTAAAAGTAGAGGTGAGTTATGTGCCTCAGAAAGAGCCTGGACTTGCAGACATTTGGAGAGAAAGACATAAGTGAATTGTGGTGGGGGAATAGAAGTGAGAAAGAAGTGGTTTCGGGGCAGCTTTGGGAGCCAGGTCCTGGGAAGAGTAAAAAGGGATTTCTTTTAACAAGCACTGGTGGCATATAAATGAGATTTTCTTTAATATTCTTGGACAGATGCAGCATTAAAGTTACTTTTATTTCTTGGTTTCCTGGACTATATTTCTTTGAATGTAACAGTTTTTACTCAGTTTAAAGATGTGTCTGGAAGCAGATTCTGTAACTGCGCACAGCTCTCAGGGAGACAAATCTAGCACGGATCTGCTTCCTCCGCACGGTGAAGGACCCAAACTATTGGACCGGATGCTGGATGGATGAAAGTAGGAAGAACAGGCGCTGTTTGAGGCTGACCTCGCCTTCTCTTCTTAGTAACAAGTGAATGCAGATACGCTTCTCCATTCCTCAGCCCACCCGCACCCCGATGTCGATGGAAATGGTCTCAAGTGCAGCCACCTTTTGAGTACATCTTCCTGGGCTCCGAGAGTGGAGAGAAATGTGCAGCTCACTGCAGGGCTCCTTGAAATGTGGCAGGAAATCTCCGGTTTTAGAGAAGAGAGCCCAATCTGAACTATTAAGCAAGAAGAACAAGATTTAGTTTTTGGTTGCCACAGCCCCATCGTCCCACCTAAAATAAGGGAGTCATTAGCCCGAGACTTTTTATTGAGCAGGAATTTAGGACTGTGTGCTTAACACTTTCCTTCTTTAAGGAAAATGCTCCATTAGAAGCAATCACCCACTCGCACAGTTACAGATTTTCTTAGACCATTTATACAGCAGTGACCACCAGGTCCCCTTCTTCCCCGCTACTGGGTGCTTGGAAACAATGCAGCTGACCCTGCTGCTACTGGGATCCGTTGTTTTGCCAATTCTCCGCCATATTGGATCCATTGTTTTGTTGATTCTCTGACATTTATCACCAGAATCCCACCCCTCTATTAGAGCTGAATCATCTTCACCAGCCATAGCCTGAAGCAGTCCAAACATCTGGCCACGATTTCACCAGGGTCTCGAGGGCCTACGGCTGCAAGCGCCTCCCTTCCGGTTTTGACGGCTACTTTATCAAGGTTCTTCACACAGCAAGCTCACCTAAACAAGAAGCAAATTAGCGAGCACATACCGAATAACATGGGGTATCTAAAAAAGGCGCAGAACCAGACTTACAGGCAGCACCGCTAAGTAAAAGGGTCCCCACCTGCCATTGACTCTGGGGAGACCCGGAAGTTGAATACTAGGTGCTGCCACAGAAATAGCTCCACAGCGGCCTCTGCAGGCAGTTCCTGCTCTTGTCACTCTTTCAGCTTCTACCCCCAGGACCGACATCAGTGTTTTGGGAGGCTGCAGTTTCCCATCCAAAGTTGGGAATACTTCTAAGTGAAAGACTTTAGATCATCTGCTGTGCTGGCAAGATTTCCCTAGAATTAGGCCCTGAGATGGGGTTTAACATGCAAGAGATTTATTTAAAGGGGGCTTAGTGATGTGCGATACAATATGGGAAATGCAATATAATGTCATAACAAAATAATCGCATCCATATTTAATCCTCATATTTGGGAACAGATTAATGTAGTAGAAAACTTTAATAATTGACAATGTGAAATAGGAAAAAAAAAAGGTACCAACGGGTAGGGGAAGTGGGAGGGATAGGGGAAAGGAAAGAAGGGAAAGAAGAAAATATGAGATAAGAAATAAATGGAAACAAAGCTTTTGCAAACAGGGAGGGGTGGAGGGATGAAGGGAGGGCCGGGGAATGGAGAAAAATAAGAACCAAGATACACCATGTAAGGTGCAAGTTCCCAGTGATGAATGTAACTGGACTGAATGCCTAAAATGTACCAATAAATGAATTTAAGAGAAAAAAGGAAAGAACTTGTACTCAAGACAGACAAAGGAGATGTAGGGTTTAGATAGGACACTAAGTAGCTGACTAGTTGTACGTCCTTATTTTATTCAAGTAGGATTTCAAGGGAAAGAAAGTGTGGGCTCCCACTAAATTTGTACTTCAGATAAGCAACAAAATTGCTTTTAGAATTTTTTTTCAAATTTCTACTCCATCGCATGAACATATATATGCTAAAATTTGTGTCGTTTTAAATTAAACTGTTTTAGCTCTTTCCCTGCCGCCGCCCAGTCGCGTGGAGGCGGA
Source organism: Fukomys damarensis (assembly GCF_012274545.1). Classification (NCBI taxonomy): domain Eukaryota; kingdom Metazoa; phylum Chordata; class Mammalia; order Rodentia; family Bathyergidae; genus Fukomys; species Fukomys damarensis. The sequence continues at coordinate 9,590,386 of NW_022900947.1, forward strand.
GGCCCGGGTGTGTTCAAGATTCGGCTTCACCCGTAACCCGCCACCATGGCCGAGGAAGGCATTGCTGCTGGAGGTGTAATGGACGTCAACACGGCTCTACAAGAGGTGCTGAGAACCGCCCTCATCCACGACGGCCTAGCACGTGGAATTTGCCAAGCTGCCAAAGCCTTAGACAAGCGCCAAACCCATCTTTATGCGCTTGGGTCCAACTGTGATGAACCTATGTAGGTAAAGTTAACGGAGGCCCTTTGTGCTGAGCACCAAATTAATCTGATTAAGGCTGATGACAAGAAACCAGGGGAGTGGGTAGGCCTCTGTAAAACTGACCGAGAGGGAAAACCAGGGAAAGTGGTTGGTTGCAGTTGTGTGGCGGTTAAGGACTACGGCAAAGAATCTCAGGCCAAGAATGTCATCGAAGAATACTTCCAATGCAAGAAATGAGTGAATAAGAATTTTGACTCACTTCAAAAAATTAATTAATTAATCAATTAAACTGTTTTAATTGCATGAAACACACATACCCTGAGCGTGGTTGTTTATCTGGTACTCACTTTGCGGGGAGGGCAGCTCTGGGACTGACCCCAGAACCCCATGCTTCCACTAAGCCACTTCCCCAGCCCTTTGCACTTTGAGGAGAGGTCTTCATGCATGGCCCCAGCCTCCCTGGTACCCGCTGCGCCCAGGTCTGACACCCAAATTTAGCTGGGCTCTCTCCAACTTATTTGGGAAATCCCCCACCTCTTAGTTTAAGTTCCTCCCCTTCCCTGGTGTTCAGTTTCCATAACCTTGAAATAGTTTGTTCCCAGTCAGTCTGCAGGAGGCGCTCCATGAGTAATTGTGACTTTTAATCATCCCGGGCTATTCATTCCTCACTGCAGCTTAGGAAACGAGAAACAGGTCGGGAGAAGCACAGGCGCTAAGGTGTTCTGGTATTTTCTCTGCTTTCTGAGACGTGATCCAGTTCCCTTATCAGATGGAAACCTGTAAGATGCAGACAGTACGGTCGCTTAATGCATTGTCTGTGTTCCGGCTGCCTCCCTGCTGGCCAGCGGACACACATTACTGTCCTGCTCAGCTTCACCTCTGGCCTTTGAGAAGCAGCGGATGGCAAGGCTGAGCAGACCAACGGGTGCCTTCTCCCACTGACTCCCCTCCCCTTGCCTCTTCAGTCCTTGACATTTTTTTTAAATCACAGCTCTGCTTTGCTGAGCAGCTGCTTCCTTGGGACTTACTATCTCTCAGGCCCAAGTTCCTACGGGGAAATAAAAAAAAAAATGATGTTTACACAACATAGGCCATGATAATAACCACAGGCCTTTGAATTTTTAAGTCAGAATCATAACTTTTTGGCTTAGTAACTTTTAAAGGAGTTCCATCGTACTATTTCTAGAGATTTGGGGAAGAAGGTTGAGATTATACCATATGTTTGACCTGAGATTTTAAAATGAAACCGGATCCTTTTGAGCAGCGTTCCTGAAGTGCTTGCTGTGGTCTCTTACTTGGTTCTCGGGTAACTGGGGGAAGAACCACCTGAATACTACACTGCCTCACAAAAACTTCAAGATGACTCCCTTGACAACAGACAGCTGGGCCTCTGCGGAGCTGAGCAGAGCCCACCATTTCCAGTCCCATGAGGCTCCTCTTCCCACTGATCACAGCTGCCACGGGTGGCAGAAGACTCAGCAACGTGTGCTTCTCCACCTCAATCCCTTTCAGTCCCATCTTGATGTTGTCCTTGAAATGACCTTGGTAAGAAAGAGGACTCTGTAAAAATACGATTGGGGATCTCCTAAGGTAATTAAATTCACCGCTATTAAAAGGGCCCTGCCTAAAAGGAAGTAAATGAAACTGTATTCATTCACCCATAGCAGTTAAATTCCCAGAGATCGGCATAAGCATGAAAATGACCACTCAGATTTGTTGAAGGGTACATGATTTAGTACTGGGGCTGGCTTCTGCCCTCGGACATACCCCCACTGCATGGTGAGGGCATGCTTCTCATGAGCCATTGGTACCACACCCTCTGCCATATGACACAAGATTCCTCATCCAGGTGACTTTGGCTTAGTGACTCTCCATCAGCCTAGACAGGACCTTCTTAGAACTGCTCTATAGGCCTAAGGCCCAATCCTGCTTCCTTCCGCCTCCCCTTCACAGGGGCCAGACTGGAATCCCACCCCGAAGGCTCTCCTGTCAGTCTCCTACAGCCTTCCCGGGTTCTGACACAGGCATCTCCTCCAATGAGCTCCTCACATTCCTAGTGCTGTCTGGGCATTTTCTTCTTGGAAGGCCCAAAGTTACACAGAAGAGAATCCCAGGAAGCTCAGTGAAGGATGGGGAGACGAGGTAAGGAAGGAAAGGAAACCCATAGCGTCAGCAAGAAGCAGCACCTGGAGGTTCGGTCCTACCCACAGCTGAGCTCACCTCAGAAATACATAACTAAGGATCATGAGACTTAGAGTACTATTTATAACTCCTGTCCCTCCCTGGGTAGGGGTGACCCCAGCAGCCGTCACTGTCTTGCCCTCGAGTTGACTGTACAGCCTAGTCAGGAGCAACACTGGGCCGTGACAGGCACTTCAAATCCAGAGCCCAAGCTCTGATTCACCAAGCCATGCCTCTCAAATTATCACAATGATTGGAAACTTGAGACTGAAGCCAACATCATGTCCATCGTGTCCAGCAGGGACTGTTATTTTTTTATCTCAAATTAGGAATAATTTGACACTAAAAAATATTTCTTACTAAAATGTTCTATATGAGTAGAATGGAAATTTGTCCAGCTAGTTTATGAAGACCATACATAGTCTTGCTGTGTGACTTTGGGTAGACAGCTTCACCTCTCTGTTTCAATTTCTTCTTCGATCAAAAGAATAAAAGTAGATCTTGCTGACCTTACAGGACTGTTTTTGAAGACCTTTAGCTAGTATGTTTATGAAGGCGCTTTGTGAACTGTTCAGTGCTAGTCAAGCAGAAGGGATCATGCTTCTTGTATAACCTTGATCTTTCTCCCTACTTCCCTGCTGTGCTGTTTCTGAGACAAATGCATATATTGTCCCCTTCAGCCCTTCCACCTCCACCCCACGGTTACAGGTGTCCTCCTCTGATTACAAAACTGGTTTCACAATCTAATCTGCACAAGATGTTTCCTTCCAGACCCACAGAGCTTAGATAATAGAGATTTCAGAGTTTGTAATGCATCCTTCATTGATCAATGTTCTCCAGTGTCCTGCACTTGCCTGAACTCTGTCCTATTCAGGGGACAGACAGAGGCTTTGGTAGAATGGATAGCTCCAGGTTTCTCTCCTGCCAGGGCAGCCTACTCAACCTTCTCTTTCTAAGAGGGTTCCTCAATCTTGGTGGGTCATTCACCATTCTGAGATTCCCAGGAAAGCTAATTCCAAGGAAAGAGTACATGCAGACCCTCACGAACATACACACACTTCCAGTCTTATTTTGCAGATAGCCACAGCCTTTCAAAATCTATGACTGCTACTCGGTGTAATACGTTTGGTCTCCACATCAGCTAGACCTAGCTTTTAATATTAGACATAGGCAAAACAACTAACAATGGCTCTGCTATACAGTAAGTGCTCAGTAACTGAGACTTGTCCTTATCCCAAAAGTAACATCACCTTCTTCACAAACATCACAGTCTCAGAAAATTTTCAAGCAAAAGGGCCATACAGCTCAACACAGTCTCCTCAGGGAGGAGGTTGGTGTCAGCTGCGGTGGAGGCTGGTGTTGGCTCTCCCTCTGCTGGCCATGGGGGACATTCGCCCTTTCTTCTGACTCCAGAGTGTTGGGCTCTGGCTGGGGGAAGAGAAAATGGGGTGAAAGCAGGAGACAGGGAGCACAGGAGATCATGGCTGAGTTCTGAGCCAGTGCACATCCCGAGAAAGCTAAGGACTGAGAATTGTGTTGGTCTCTTTGTTCTCTACCCTTTTCTTTCTTTTTTTCTTGTTTTCTTTTTTATTGTGCTCCAGATACCAAATGTACTGAACCAATTCTTTCTGAGCATCTGTTCTGGGGAGCCGGCATGACAACACTATGTGGAAAATTCAGCCCCATGCAGGCCCTGGGCCTCACCATATAGTTTGCCTTATTCTTGACTGAGACTTAGAGTACAGCTCAAGCCACCCAGGTGTAAACTGCACAGAGTAATGGCTAACGCTGCCCTTCCTAGTGGAGGGATTGTTTCGTAGCAGCCTGAGCTCTCTCAGCCTCCATTTTCTCATTTATTAAATAGATCCCTTCAGGGTCCCCACCGGAGACTCTGTCATATCCTGTCATAAGGATTAAGTAGCTCACGGCTTGCTGAGTGGAAGTTATAGAAAGCTTACTAATCACTAGGTGCTAGCGATGGTCTATTCTAACATAGCAATGGTATTTTGCAAGCCTTCATGGTATTTAAAATACCACCGCAATACTTGCTTGTTGTATGAAATTGAACCACTTGAACTTACTCATATTTGGTCAGTTTTGCCCTAACAGAGCCAGCGACTTTTCAAACATTTGAATATAACAGAATAATTAAAAACCAGCCACAATCCATAGGACCACCACCCAGAGCCACACATCGGGGCATACTCTTCTGACATCTTGCAAATACGTAAATAGCTGATGCTAGTGTGAAGATGGGATGTAATCCTGATCAGATCGGGCATTATAAAAACACAGTCTGACTGCCAGGTGGTGAAGGAGGATTGAGGTGTTCTCCAGAGAATACCAGGACAACAAACAGAGCCTGGAGACACGGAGGCCACGCTAGGATTCACTCTGCCTGAGGGACACACCTAGTACATTCTGCTTCTATGGAAGCTTCCAGACAGTCATGGCCTGTCCCCACACCTATCCCTCCCTGGGACAGACGGCTGAAGGGATTCAGTCTTGACAGGCAATTTTGTTGACTCCTTAAGATGAGATGAGCTGTTGCTTTGACTTTATAATTTCCCAACCACTTTGGGTAATCAGGGTTTCTGCTCAAGCACAATTACTTATTAAAGTTTGGTGGAGTTCAACCCACCAACTCTCTCTGTTGTCCCAAGCTTTTTGCAAACATAAATAACTTTCTGCTATTTTTAGAATAAAGAAGTAGCTATCAAGCTATGTGCAGCCTAGCAGGGCTTAGCAATGCATCCTGGGAGCTTTCTCGGTGTTCAGTGCTGCCTACTCCACTCAGGGGTTAGAATGGCAGGGTCCATAATGATTTGCTCTGTTACTCTTCTGGCCCTGGGGCTGACAATACTCTTACTAACACAGACACGATTTAACTACTGTGCTATAGCTCCTTACAGAGACCCTCTCTCCAACACTCCAAGTTAGTGAATTCGTGACTGGCTATGCAAACAACACAAAGTTAGGAGACAACAATCTTGGGCTCTCTAATCCCGACTTTGCTACTCTCTGCCTCTGTGACCAGAAGAAATTAGTCATCCTTCCTGATCTGTCTTTCACCAAAAGAAAAAGTAAGGGAATTGAGTCAGTTGATCTCTAGTTTCTTTCTATTACAGTTTTCAGCCTTCTATCTTCATCATGGAAATCCCAGAGGGCAATGGAAAGCTGAACTTTTGGTTTAATGAATCTATCCTTGTGGAGGACAAAAGGATCCAAAGCTCCAAAGGTCCCGGGGAAAGTTAGTCGTGATGGGAGTTTATTTTGTTCACTAAGAACAAAGTATCCAGAGATGGAGGCAGTGGAAAGAAGGGAAAGAGGAGGGGATTTAAAAAAAGGAATTAAGATATGTTATGTACATATACCAAATCACCAGGAGGAACGTATATATCTGGAGTGGACATACACCTAACACATATGAAGAACTCCTACATAGCAGTGAGCAAAGTGCAAGACAACCTAACAGAAAAGGAAAAACTATTTTAACTAAAAGGGGCATAAACATAGTTCAATAATTTGTGGGAAAGTTCTCGACTTTATTAGTCATTCAGATAACACAAGTTAAAACTACAAAGCCATACCCTACACACACACACATACACACACACACACACAGCAGAATAGCTAATATTAAAAAGACTTACATGGACCAGAGATGAAGAGGATGTGGAGCAACTGGGACACTTTTATCCTACAACTGAGAGCACAAAGAGGAGCGATCATTTCAGACAATGTTTTGATATTATCTGAGCGCTGAAAGCATGTGACCTTGTGACCTTATGACTTGACTTGTGATTTTTCAACTGTAAGATGGTATGAAAGCATTCCCATATACCCATTCTCTTTTTGCTTTCAGTACAATAGTCAGTAAATTACATGAGCTATTTAACACTGTTTTATAAAATATTGCATTCGGTAGCCTTGCCCAACCGTAGGCTTATGTGAGCAAACTGAGCACATTTAATGCAGGTGAGACTACAATCCAATGTTCAGAACACTAGGTAATAAATGAATTTTCTACTGCAGGTCTGTTCAACTTACAAAAGATTTATTGGGTGGTAATCCCACTGTAAATCAAGG
>NW_022900947.1:9597296-9681669 GCF_012274545.1 Fukomys damarensis
CTCTGGGGAGACCCGGAAGTTGAATACTAGGTGCTGCCACAGAAATAGCTCCACAGCGGCCTCTGCAGGCAGTTCCTGCTCTTGTCACTCTTTCAGCTTCTACCCCCAGGACCGACATCAGTGTTTTGGGAGGCTGCAGTTTCCCATCCAAAGTTGGGAATACTTCTAAGTGAAAGACTTTAGATCATCTGCTGTGCTGGCAAGATTTCCCTAGAATTAGGCCCTGAGATGGGGTTTAACATGCAAGAGATTTATTTAAAGGGGGCTTAGTGATGTGCGATACAATATGGGAAATGCAATATAATGTCATAACAAAATAATCGCATCCATATTTAATCCTCATATTTGGGAACAGATTAATGTAGTAGAAAACTTTAATAATTGACAATGTGAAATAGGAAAAAAAAAAGGTACCAACGGGTAGGGGAAGTGGGAGGGATAGGGGAAAGGAAAGAAGGGAAAGAAGAAAATATGAGATAAGAAATAAATGGAAACAAAGCTTTTGCAAACAGGGAGGGGTGGAGGGATGAAGGGAGGGCCGGGGAATGGAGAAAAATAAGAACCAAGATACACCATGTAAGGTGCAAGTTCCCAGTGATGAATGTAACTGGACTGAATGCCTAAAATGTACCAATAAATGAATTTAAGAGAAAAAAGGAAAGAACTTGTACTCAAGACAGACAAAAGAGATGTAGGGTTTAGATAGGACACTAAGTAGCTGACTAGTTGTACGTCCTTATTTTATTCAAGTAGGATTTCAAGGGAAAGAAAGTGTGGGCTCCCACTAAATTTGTACTTCAGATAAGCAACAAAATTGCTTTTAGAATTTTTTTTCAAATTTCTACTCCATCGCATGAACATATATATGCTAAAATTTGTGTCGTTTTAAATTAAACTGTTTTAGCTCTTTCCCTGCCGCCGCCCAGTCGCGTGGAGGCGGAGGCCCGGGTGTGTTCAAGATTCGGCTTCACCCGTAACCCGCCACCATGGCCGAGGAAGGCATTGCTGCTGGAGGTGTAATGGACGTCAACACGGCTCTACAAGAGGTGCTGAGAACCGCCCTCATCCACGACGGCCTAGCACGTGGAATTTGCCAAGCTGCCAAAGCCTTAGACAAGCGCCAAACCCATCTTTATGCGCTTGGGTCCAACTGTGATGAACCTATGTAGGTAAAGTTAACGGAGGCCCTTTGTGCTGAGCACCAAATTAATCTGATTAAGGCTGATGACAAGAAACCAGGGGAGCGGGTAGGCCTCTGTAAAACTGACCGAGAGGGAAAACCCGGGGATTGGTTGCAGGTGTGGCGGTTAAGGACTACGGCAAAGAATCTCAGGCCAAGAATGTCATCGAAGAATACTTCCAATGCAAGAAATGAGTGAATAAGAATTTTGACTCACTTCAAAAAATTAATTAATTAATCAATTAAACTGTTTTAATTGCATGAAACACACATACCCTGAGCGTGGTTGTTTATCTGGTACTCACTTTGCGGGGAGGGCAGCTCTGGGACTGACCCCAGAACCCCATGCTTCCACTAAGCCACTTCCCCAGCCCTTTGCACTTTGAGGAGAGGTCTTCATGCATGGCCCCAGCCTCCCTGGTACCCGCTGCGCCCAGGTCTGACACCCAAATTTAGCTGGGCTCTCTCCAACTTATTTGGGAAATCCCCCACCTCTTAGTTTAAGTTCCTCCCCTTCCCTGGTGTTCAGTTTCCATAACCTTGAAATAGTTTGCTCCCAGTCAGTCTGCAGGAGGCGCTCCATGAGTAATTGTGACTTTTAATCATCCCGGGCTATTCATTCCTCACTGCAGCTTAGGAAACGAGAAACAGGTCGGGAGAAGCACAGGCGCTAAGGTGTTCTGGTATTTTCTCTGCTTTCTGAGACGTGATCCAGTTCCCTTATCAGATGGAAACCTGTAAGATGCAGACAGTACGGTCGCTTAATGCATTGTCTGTGTTCCGGCTGCCTCCCTGCTGGCCAGCGGACACACATTACTGTCCTGCTCAGCTTCACCTCTGGCCTTTGAGAAGCAGCGGATGGCAAGGCTGAGCAGACCAACGGGTGCCTTCTCCCACTGACTCCCCTCCCCTTGCCTCTTCAGTCCTTGACATTTTTTTTAAATCACAGCTCTGCTTTGCTGAGCAGCTGCTTCCTTGGGACTTACTATCTCTCAGGCCCAAGTTCCTACGGGGAAATAAAAAAAAAAATGATGTTTACACAACATAGGCCATGATAATAACCACAGGCCTTTGAATTTTTAAGTCAGAATCATAACTTTTTGGCTTAGTAACTTTTAAAGGAGTTCCATCGTACTATTTCTAGAGATTTGGGGAAGAAGGTTGAGATTATACCATATGTTTGACCTGAGATTTTAAAATGAAACCGGATCCTTTTGAGCAGCGTTCCTGAAGTGCTTGCTGTGGTCTCTTACTTGGTTCTCGGGTAACTGGGGGAAGAACCACCTGAATACTACATTGCCTCACAAAAACTTCAAGATGACTCCCTTGACGACAGACAGCTGGGCCTCTGCGGAGCTGAGCAGAGCCCACCATTTCCAGTCCCATGAGGCTCCTCTTCCCACTGATCATAGCTGCCACGGGTGGCAGAAGACTCAGCAACGTGTGCTTCTCCACCTCAATCCCTTTCAGTCCCATCTTGATGTTGTCCTTGAAATGACCTTGGTAAGAAAGAGGACTCTGTAAAAATACGATTGGGGATCTCCTAAGGTAATTAAATTCACCGCTATTAAAAGGGCACAGCTGCCAAGGGGGGCAGAAGACTCAGCAACGTGTGCTTCTCCACCTCAACTCCTTTCAGTCCCATCTTGATGTTGTCCTTGAAATGACCTTGGTAAGAAAGGGGACTCTGTAAAAATACGATTGGGGATCTCCTAAGGTAATTAAATTCACCGCTATTAAAAGGGCCCTGACTAGAAGGAAGTAAATGAAACTGTATTCATTCACCCATAGCAGTTAAATTCCCAGAGATCGGCATAAGCATGAAAATGACCACTCAGATTTGTTGAAGGGTACATGATTTAGTCCTGGGGCTGGCTTCTGCCCTCGGACATACCCCCACTGCATGGTGAGGGCATGCTTCTCATGAGCCATTGGTACCACACCCTCTGCCATATGACACAAGATTCCTCATCCAGGTGACTTTGGCTTAGTGACTCTCCATCAGCCTAGACAGGACCTTCTTAGAACTGCTCTATAGGCCTAAGGCCCAATCCTGCTTCCTTCCGCCTCCCCTTCACAGGGGCCAGACTGGAATCCCACCCCGAAGGCTCTCCTGTCAGTCTCCTACAGCCTTCCCGGGTTCTGACACAGGCATCTCCTCCAATGAGCTCCTCACATTCCTAGTGCTGTCTGGGCATTTTCTTCTTGGAAGGCCCAAAGTTACACAGAAGAGAATCCCAGGAAGCTCAGTGAAGGATGGGGAGACGAGGTAAGGAAGGAAAGGAAACCCATAGTGTCAGCAAGAAGCAGCACCTGGAGGTTCGGTCCTACCCACAGCTGAGCTCACCTCAGAAATACATAACTAAGGATCATGAGACTTAGAGTACTATTTATAACTCCTGTCCCTCCCTGGGTAGGGGTGACCCCAGCAGCCGTCACTGTCTTGCCCTCGAGTTGACTGTACAGCCTAGTCAGGAGCAACACTGGGCCGTGACAGGCACTTCAAATCCAGAGCCCAAGCTCTGATTCACCAAGCCATGCCTCTCAAATTATCACAATGATTGGAAACTTGAGACTGAAGCCAACATCATGTCCATCGTGTCCAGCAGTGACTGTTATTTTTTTATCTCAAATTAGGAATAATTTGACACTAAAAAATATTTCTTACTAAAATGTTCTATATGAGTAGAATGGAAATTTGTCCAGCTAGTTTATGAAGACCATACATAGTCTTGCTGTGTGACTTTGGGTAGACAGCTTCACCTCTCTGTTTCAATTTCTTCTTCGATCAAAAGAAGATAAAAGTAGATCTTGCTGACCTTACAGGACTGTTTTTGAAGACCTTTAGCTAGTATGTTTATGAAGGCGCTTTGTGAACTGTTCAGTGCTAGTCAAGCAGAAGGGATCATGCTTCTTGTATAACCTTGATCTTTCTCCCTACTTCCCTGCTGTGCTGTTTCTGAGACAAATGCATATATTGTCCCCTTCAGCCCTTCCACCTCCACCCCACGGTTACAGGTGTCCTCCTCTGATTACAAAACTGGTTTCACAATCTAATCTGCACAAGATGTTTCCTTCCAGACCCACAGAGCTTAGATAATAGAGATTTCAGAGTTTGTAATGCATCCTTCATTGATCAATGTTCTCCAGTGTCCTGCACTTGCCTGAACTCTGTCCTATTCAGGGGACAGACAGAGGCTTTGGTAGAATGGATAGCTCCAGGTTTCTCTCCTGCCAGGGCAGCCTACTCAACCTTCTCTTTCTAAGAGGGTTCCTCAATCTTGTTGGGTCATTCACCATTCTGAGATTCCCAGGAAAGCTAAGTCCAAGGAAAGAGTACATGCAGACCCTCACGAACATACACACACTTCCAGTCTTATTTTGCAGATAGCCACAGCCTTTCAAAATCTATGACTGCTACTCGGTGTAATACGTTTGGTCTCCACGTCAGCTACACCTAGCTTTTAATATTAGGCATAGGCAAAACAACTAACAATGGCTCTGCTATACAGTAAGTGCTCAGTAACTGAGACTTGTCCTTATCCCAAAAGTAACATCACCTTCTTCACAAACATCACAGTCTCAGAAAATTTTCAAGCAAAAGGGCCATACAGCTCAACACAGTCTCCTCAGGGAGGAGGTTGGTGTCAGCTGCGGTGGAGGCTGGTGTTGGCTCTCCCTCTGCTGGCCATGGGGGACATTCGCCCTTTCTTCTGACTCCAGAGTGTTGGGCTCTGGCTGGGGGAAGAGAAAATGGGGTGAAAGCAGGAGACAGGGAGCACAGGAGATCATGGCTGAGTTCTGAGCCAGTGCACATCCCGAGAAAGCTAAGGACTGAGAATTGTGTTGGTCTCTTTGTTCTCTACCCTTTTCTTTCTTTTTTTCTTGTTTTCTTTTTTATTGTGCTCCAGATACCAAATGTACTGAACCAATTCTTTCTGAGCATCTGTTCTGGGGAGCCGGCATGACAACACTATGTGGAAAATTCAGCCCCATGCAGGCCCTGGGCCTCACCATATAGTTTGCCTTATTCTTGACTGAGACTTAGAGTACAGCTCAAGCCACCCAGGTGTAAACTGCACAGAGTAATGGCTAACGCTGCCCTTCCTAGTGGAGGGATTGTTTCGTAGCAGCCTGAGCTCTCTCAGCCTCCATTTTCTCATTTATTAAATAGATCCCTTCAGGGTCCCCACCGGAGACTCTGTCATATCCTGTCATAAGGATTAAGTAGCTCACGGCTTGCTGAGTGGAAGTTATAGAAAGCTTACTAATCACTAGGTGCTAGCGATGGTCTATTCTAACATAGCAATGGTATTTTGCAAGCCTTCATGGTATTTAAAATACCACCGCAATACTTGCTTGTTGTATGAAATTGAACCACTTGAACTTACTCATATTTGGTCAGTTTTGCCCTAACAGAGCCAGCGACTTTTCAAACATTTGAATATAACAGAATAATTAAAAACCAGCCACAATCCATAGGACCACCACCCAGAGCCACACATCGGGGCATACTCTTCTGACATCTTGCAAATACGTAAATAGCTGATGCTAGTGTGAAGATGGGATGTAATCCTGATCAGATCGGGCATTATAAAAACACAGTCTGACTGCCAGGTGGTGAAGGAGGATTGAGGTGTTCTCCAGAGAATACCAGGACAACAAACAGAGCCTGGAGACACGGAGGCCACGCTAGGATTCACTCTGCCTGAGGGACACACCTAGTACATTCTGCTTCTATGGAAGCTTCCAGACAGTCATGGCCTGTCCCCACACCTATCCCTCCCTGGGACAGACGGCTGAAGGGATTCAGTCTTGACAGGCAATTTTGTTGACTCCTTAAGATGAGATGAGCTGTTGCTTTGACTTTATAATTTCCCAACCACTTTGGGTAATCAGGGTTTCTGCTCAAGCACAATTACTTATTAAAGTTTGGTGGAGTTCAACCCACCAACTCTCTCTGTTGTCCCAAGCTTTTTGCAAACATAAATAACTTTCTGCTATTTTTAGAATAAAGAAGTAGCTATCAAGCTATGTGCAGCCTAGCAGGGCTTAGCAATGCATCCTGGGAGCTTTCTCGGTGTTCAGTGCTGCCTACTCCACTCAGGGGTTAGAATGGCAGGGTCCATAATGATTTGCTCTGTTACTCTTCTGGCCCTGGGGCTGACAATACTCTTACTAACACAGACACGATTTAACTACTGTGCTATAGCTCCTTACAGAGACCCTCTCTCCAACACTCCAAGTTAGTGAATTCGTGACTGGCTATGCAAACAACACAAAGTTAGGAGACAACAATCTTGGGCTCTCTAATCCCGACTTTGCTACTCTCTGCCTCTGTGACCAGAAGAAATTAGTCATCCTTCCTGATCTGTCTTTCACCAAAAGAAAAAGTAAGGGAATTGAGTCAGTTGATCTCTAGTTTCTTTCTATTACAGTTTTCAGCCTTCTATCTTCATCATGGAAATCCCAGAGGGCAATGGAAAGCTGAACTTTTGGTTTAATGAATCTATCCTTGTGGAGGACAAAAGGATCCAAAGCTCCAAAGGTCCCGGGGAAAGTTAGTCGTGATGGGAGTTTATTTTGTTCACTAAGAACAAAGTATCCAGAGATGGAGGCAGTGGAAAGAAGGGAAAGAGGAGGGGATTTAAAAAAAGGAATTAAGATATGTTATGTACATATACCAAATCACCAGGAGGAACGTATATATCTGGAGTGGACATACACCTAACACATATGAAGAACTCCTACATAGCAGTGAGCAAAGTGCAAGACAACCTAACAGAAAAGGAAAAACTATTTTAACTAAAAGGGGCATAAACATAGTTCAATAATTTGTGGGAAAGTTCTCGACTTTATTAGTCATTCAGATAACACAAGTTAAAACTACAAAGCCATACCCTACACACACACACATACACACACACACACACAGCAGAATAGCTAATATTAAAAAGACTTACATGGACCAGAGATGAAGAGGATGTGGAGCAACTGGGACACTTTTATCCTACAACTGAGAGCACAAAGAGGAGCGATCATTTCAGACAATGTTTTGATATTATCTGAGCGCTGAAAGCATGTGACCTTGTGACCTTATGGCTTGACTTGTGATTTTTCAACTGTAAGATGGTATGAAAGCATTCCCATATACCCATTCTCTTTTTGCTTTCAGTACAATAGTCAGTAAATTACATGAGCTATTTAACACTGTTTTATAAAATATTGCATTCGGTAGCCTTGCCCAACCGTAGGCTTATGTGAGCAAACTGAGCACATTTAATGCAGGTGAGACTACAATCCAATGTTCAGAACACTAGGTAATAAATGAATTTTCTACTGCAGGTCTGTTCAACTTACAAAAGATTTATTGGGTGGTAATCCCACTGTAAATCAAGGAGCACCTGTTTATATTTTACTATCCAGAAATTTCATTCTTTTGATACATACTTAGCAGAAGCGCATACATACATTTCCCAAAAAATATACCTGAAAGCAGCGCTATTCAAAAGCAGCTAAAAACTGAAAGCAACTCAAAATGTCATCCACAGATAAATAATAAATAAATGTAGTATAATACACTGAAATTTAAAATAGCAAAGAGAATGAACTGCTGTGTATAGCTTGGATGAATTTCAAAATATAATCATTTAGCAAGAGAAACTAGATGCAAAATAGTATGTTCTATTATTTCATTTAGATAAAGCTCACAAATAGGCAGAAAGTAATGTCTGCTGTTAAAAGTGAGGGTAGTGTTTTCCCTTAGTGAATGTGCGGTGACAAAGGAAATACAAAATGTTTCTAGGATGCAAGCAATAGTCTGTTTTTAATCTGGGTGTTAGTTATAGTGATGTGTTTGGTTTGTGAAAATTCATTGAGCTGTATATTTATGAAACATGTGATTTAGGGTTATATTTTATACAGCAATAAAAAAGATACTTAAGTGACTATTAAGAGGGATGAATTTCTTAACATTTTTGGCTTTGTTTCCCTACGCACCTGTTTATATTTTATTATCCAGAAATTTCATTCTTTTGATACATACTTAGCAGAAGCGCATACATACATATCCCAAAAAATATACCTGAAAGCAGCGCTATTCAAAAGCAGCTAAAAACTGAAAGCAACTCAAAATGTCATCCACAGATAAATAATAAATAAATGTAGTATAATACACTGAAATTTAAAATAGCAAAGAGAATGAACTGCTGTACATAGCTTGGATGAATTTCAAAATATAATCATTTAGCAAGAGAAACTAGATGCAAAATAGTATGTTCTATTATTTCATTTAGATAAAGCTCACAAATAGGCAGAAAGTAATGTCTGCTGTTAAAAGTGAGGGTAGTGTTTTCCCTTAGTGAATGTGCGGTGACAAAGGAAATACAAAATGTTTCTAGGATGCAAGCAATAGTCTGTTTTTAATCTGGGTGTTAGTTATAGTGATGTGTTTGGTTTGTGAAAATTCATTGAGCTGTATATTTATGAAACATGTGATTTAGGGTTATATTTTATACAGCAATAAAAAAGATACTTAAGTGACTATTAAGAGGGATGAATTTCTTAACATTTTTGGCTTTGTTTCCCTGATGTCACCCCAGAGGCTCTCCTCTCTCCATGCCAGACTCTATTGATCATACTCTTTTCCACATTACCTAGCATTTAAAAATGTGCTCTCCTCACAAGTGCAAGGACCCAAGTTTGATCCCTAGTACTAATTAATTAATTAATTAATTAATTAATGTGCTGTTTCTGTTTCTAATAGGTAAATCTTGGAAAAGTACTCTTTTCCACATTACCTAGCATTTAAAAATGTGCTCTTCTCACAAGTGCAAGGACCCGAGTTTGATCCCTAGTACTAAATAATTAATTAATTAATTAATTAATTAATTAATTAATGTGCTGTTTCTGTTTCTAATAGGTAAATCTTGGAAACAGCTCAAATACCCATTAACCAGTGATTGGATAAAGAAGATGTGGATTTTTAATGGAGTACTTCTCAGCCATAAAGAAAGATAAACTAGGTACATTTATAGTTAAATAGATGCACCTTGAGACCATACTCTTAAGTAAAATAAATAGAACACACATGTGTAAATACTGAATTGTTTCTCTTGTGTGAGAAGTGGAACATGTAAATGAGAACCAAAATGTATAATAGGTATTGTGAAAAAGAAAAAAAATATGTAAAGGGGAAGGGAAACTAATGAGGGGAGGAAAGAAGGGAAAGAAAAAATTAGGACAGAGGGAAAATGGAAACATAGCTTTCATAAATAGGAAGGGGTGGGAGGGTAAAGGGAGGGGAGAGGAATGGGGGAAAAATAAGAGCCAAGATATATATACAGGTACAATTTCCTATGATGAAGGCGATCATTGTGTACACCTGAAATGTGCCAAAAAATTTAAGGAATTTTTAAAAATGTTATCTTTCCATTTGTCTGTTTCATTGCCTGAGGTCTTGCCTTGCCAACCCAACCAACTGCATTGTGAGTTCTAGAACACAGAAGCTATGTCTTTTACCAATGGATTCAGGCAGAAAATAATTCATATAAAACTTGTTCATCTATCCACAGATCTCATTATTTCGAGGTTCAAAACTTCCACACATTGAGAGCACTGCCATTCCTAGCCTTTCCAAGATTTATCACACATGTTCAGAAAGCTGTCAACTCTGCCATCCCCTTTGTGATAACTGCCGACTGTCCTGATCCTTTTTCTTTTGATCATGGTGGCTTCCCTGGTTCAGGCATCCAGAAATTCATCAGATAATCCATTCTGAGTACTGTGCTATATCCCAAGGATGTCAGTATAATAACACTGAGTCCTCAGCCCTGGGATCTTTCTAGTGGTCAGGATACAAAGGCTCTTCAGGCAGAAGAAACAGCAAATGCAAAATCAAAGCATCATGGAGTAGCCTTGTTTGCATGTACAAGAGTTGGGGGGGCTGGAAATATAACCAGTTGATATCTCTGGATTCCAAATAGAGGACCAGGGAAAAGCAAAATACGTAGCAATAGCATATGAAACTAGAGAGGGATGTAAGGGTCAAGCAATGAGGCACCTTAAAGGTTAACCACAGGAGTTTGGACATTATCATGTGGAGGGGGGACGGCAAACTCCAGTTGGGAGGTCAAATCTAACTTGCTACTTGCTTTATAAATAAGGCTTTACTGGAACATAGCCACCCCTACTCATCTATATACTATGTATGGCTGCTTCTGCCTAATGGCAGAGTTGAATAGTTGCTATGATTGTCCTTTCAACTGTGATTTCCAGTTTAAGACTCTTTGAAACACACCGTGGCAGAAGGAATTCTTGCAGTGGGTGTGAAGCTGGCTGTGATGACCTCTAAGTTTTGATCCAATTCTTGGTTGATAATTCTGGAATTTTTAGCACTGACACAGAAAACATATTAGTCTCTCCCAAGACACAGGAGATGGTGTCATTTGGCATTGCTAAACCCGCCCATGAGATGCGAGCCCCCAGACACTCGGTAATTACAAACACATTGCACGACAGCGCTAATCAGCTCCAGTGAGAAGTCAGTGGAGAAGAAAATGTAAAACCTCTTCCACTGTGGTTAACAGGAAAGTATGTCAGTAGTTTAACTGACAAACCCAGAGAATCTCTAGGGCCAGCTTCAATACCTAGACAGAGTAGTCTTGCTATCAGTAAACATCTTACTCCCAGAGGGCAAGACTCCTAGTCCCTCCGCGAGATCCTCATTTGTGCTTATAAAATTCTCAGCATAGGTCTCTCACCACTGACAATATTTTCCCCTGGGTATTGGTGCAGACTATGAATCTACTGCAACAAAAACTGGAATCATATTCAGTAACAATACAACTGAGTACAGTCTGATGCAGAATGGAACACATCTTAACAACTCCAAAACAAGGGTTTTTTTTTTTTTAATGAATTAGGCTTTTTCCCCCTTAAAGGATGAAGTGCCAGCATTTGGCAAGAAGTTCTTTGAGCAGTAAATTATTATAAGTATATCTAGCTTTTTTTGGAATAAAGGGCAAAACTCAAACAATATGTTTAGGTCATTAACACTGCAACTCTTCAACTCACAAATGCAATGGTCCAACTCAAAGGTGAGTTCTATTTATTGAGCACATATTATGCCCCAGATATAGTGGTAGGTGCTAGGAGTTGCTTATAAAATCTATCAGTTGTAGTTCCTGTTATGAAAGTCTCACAGCTATACAGTTAACAAGCACCAATCGACTTACCCCGGCAACAAAAACAGGGAAAACCATAATAAGGATTAAGACTTTCAGGGTAAAAACATTTTGGGATGAGATAAAAGCTGCAGACCCCCTCCCCCAGAAAAGTGCACAAAAGATGCATTTCTACTCCGAATTAATCCTTTTGTCATATCAGTGTATGTTTATGATGCATAATGTTTATATTCATTTTGGAGAATCTGAATATATATGTGTGCGTGTATGTGTATATCCTGATGATTCTCAGCCTCTTTACCCCTTCTCCCTACTCTCTCCTCTCTGTGATCCCCTGTCCTATCTCCAAAATGTCCGCTTTCCTGTTTCCTAACATCTGCCCTGTATTTGACCTGTCTTTTGCTCTGTAATTATTTTTTATTTTGGGGTTTTCATGTAAGAGAATCATGCAGCTGTTAACTTTCTGTGTCTGACTTGTTTTGCTTAACATTATACTCTCAAGATCTGTCCATTTTCCTGCAAAAGATACAATGTCATTCTTCTTTAGGGCCGAGGAACGATCTTTTGCATTTATAATTGAATTGCATGTGGGCGTTCTGGTTTTCAAATACATAGGAGAAGGTCCATGGTAGGCTTATGGAAGAATAAAGAGTGAATTGGTCTAAGGAGCTCTATTACTAATCCCCTTCCTTACCAACTCACTAGTCTAACGAGTGCTCCTTGTTTCTTTTATTTTTAAAAGTGTCACCTCATGATAAAACGTACTGAATATTCCCTGCTCATAGCCGATGCTCTCTATATACTTCTGCTTCTATGAGTTTGTAAAAAGAACCTCCAAATCCCTTTTTAGGGTTTAACATTTATTGTGTGAACTCCATTGGCTTTGGGGTCTGTTCAGGTGTTCTGGACATTTCTGGGTGGTCCTGGGTGAATCCGAGAGGCTTGTCCTTGGGGTCTTCCCCTTCGGCACGGTTCCCCTGCTCTGCTTTCCAGCTCGCTTGCACTAAGCAGCTTTGCTCCACCACAACTTCTGCCTTGGAGCCAGCTGACCACGGACTGAATCCCCTTAAATCACAAAAACCTCTCCTCCTTTAAATTATCACTATCAGCTAGCATGTCCCAGCAATGGGAAAGCTGAGGGCTCCACCATACCTTCGCCATCTCACTGGTGTACAACTAGAGGGGGTCTCTTAAGGGAGTAAAATGGAATGGAGGCTCCACAATTCCAGGAAAACAGAATATTAAAGTGTTTGTACCAAACATTGAGGTCCTTAGCCAACCTTATCCCTTCCAGAGTAAGAGATGAAATTTTTTTCCAGCTCAAGACTTTTTTTAAAAAATGAGAAGAAACAGACTTTTGGAATTCTCCAGGGAAATATCTAACTGGAATACTCTTCAATGAACTCCAGAGGAAATGAGCCCTCAAGCACTGAGACTTTTAGTCTCCAAAGCTAAAAGCGCATGGACAATTAAGAATCATCAGGAATTTAGAAAGTCATCACTGTGAAGACACACCACAGCAAACTAACAAGGAGGAAAAAACTTGGAAGAAATAATAATCATACGAAGAAAAGAAAAAATAGTATCAATGAAGACGTTAAAGGAAAACTACACATTAATATTTTCAGATACATAGACACAAATTTTCAGCAAAATATTAACAAATTGAATTTAGCAGCATAGAAAATACATAAGACATCTCAACCAACTGGCACACTGTGAGAATGCAAAGTTGTTTAATGTCTGAAAATCAGTCAGTGCCATTAGTCCTATTAACAGGCTACATGAAAATAATGCTGTAATCTTCTCAATGGATACAAAATGATCATATAACAAAAGTCAATATCCAATAATAAGAAAAGCCAAAAAACTCTCAGCAAAATAAAAACGCTAGGTAACTTTCTGAATTTAGCAAAGTGCTCCTTCTATCTTGTTCTTCAAGTGAACAAAAGACTTTCATTTTGAAGAGGAAGAAATAAAATATTCTGACTTGCAGATGAATAACTATGTAGAAAATCCTCTAAAATCTACCAAAAAAAATCTGCTAGTTAAAGAAAGCTCCAAGATAAAAGGCTAGTGTACAAAATCAACTGTCTTCCTATATACACACAATGAGCATTGGAAGTAGAAATAAAAAACAAATACCATAACGATAGCATCGCCCTTGTTGTCTTTGGCATTCTGTGTTCTCCGTGTTGCTTCTCCTCTTCCAGGCCTGTTTGCCATCCTTGCCTTGCAGCCAGCCAATGATGGACTGAAGTCTTTACAAACTGTAAGCTAAATAAACCTCTTTTCCTCTAAAAAAAAAATCAAAAATATGAAGAACATAAGCATAAAACTAACCTTATATGTGCAGGATCATGTATGCCGAAAGCTACAAAACACTAACAAAAGAAATCAAAGAAGACCTAAGTAAATGGAGAGCAGCCAGGTGCTCATAGATTTTTTTTTTGAAGACCCAATATTGTTTAGATTTCAGTTGTGTCAATTTTTATTTAAAAATTAAATGTAATCACAGCAAAAATTCTAGGGGAATACTTTTGTAAGAATATTCTAAAAATGTTAAGCAAATTCCAAATTTTTATGGAAAAGCAAAGAAATATATCAACAATATCTGTTTGGAAAAAGAAGAGTTGGAGAACTCACTATTCACTGTAATATTTGCTGTGGTAACAGAGCTGGTGCTGTATTAGTGACAAGATAGCCACTGGATCAATGGAGTAGAATAAAGAGCCCAAAAGAAGATCCATGACAATTTATTAAACTAATTTTGACAAAGTGACAAGATCAATTCAATAAGGAAAGCATAAAACTTTTTAACAAATAGCACAACAATTAGATGTTTATATAAAAATAATAAAACTCAACACATACTTTATTCCTTATACAACAATTAGCTCAAAATAAATACTAGACCTAAATGCAAAATGTAAAGCTTCTGGGAGATTATGTAGGAGAAAATTTGACTTGTGTTTCATACAAATTTGATTATCTAGAGTTTTAGATATAGCAAAAATGTAATCCATAAGAGAAGAAAAATGATAAGATAAATCAACTTCATCAATATTAAAAATATATATATTTGCTTAGCAAAAGACATTATTAAATTAAAAAATGTACAAGCCATAGACTAAATGAAGACACTTGCTGACCACCTATCTGCTCATGGATTTGTATCTAAAATTCTTACACAACAATAAACCCAATAAAAATAGACAATAAGATATAAAAGGCACTTTTATAAAAAGATACACAGAGGACAAACAAGCATGCAAATTATTCTCTGTGTCATTTGTTCTCAGGAAAAAGAAAATCAAAAGCACAATGAGATATCACTATACAACAAGTAAAATAGCTAATTCTTTTTAATTAAGGGAAGTCATACCAAAATAACCAATCCAAATGAACAAATAATAGACAAAACTATGGTGATCTGAGGATACAATAAGTAACAGTAGGATTCTAACACAAAGAATGAAATAAAAGTTCATAAAACTGTAATAACATAAATTATTGAATAATTGGTTAATTTAGAGAAATGAAGCAAATGTTCCTGGTAGACAATTTCAAATAACAAATTTAGAAAAACGTAGGGAATATAAAATCATCATAATTATGCCACTAGAATAAGTGCTACAGTCAAGTTCTATTGATGAATGCTAAAATAGTAGGAGGAACTTAGAAAACAATAGCAAAACTGAGTAGCCCAAGATTTCTCCAAGACAAAATACTTAGACGAAAATGGTGGCATTTTGTCATCTTCAAACTAAAAGGAATATTAATGAGAAGGAAACTGTCCCAGAGGAAACCTCAAAGATGTTTGTAAGAAAAACAATCAACATGTGTAAATCTGAACAAATATTGACAATGTTAATACAAATTCTTATGGAGTTTGAACTGTCATTTTTGATCTTAAGTAACTAGTAACAGTAACAGATATATTGGGAATAAGTAAATGTATTAAAGGGTTGTATCAGCCTTGTATGAACTGGGACATGACAAAGTCATTTAATAAGTTAAGAAAGCATGCTATAAAATCTAGAATGACTAACAGAGATATTTTAACATGTTATGTGCTCTTTCATAAAATTATTTTGCACAATGCATGTTTTATGTGCCAATTGTAATGTGAATAATTCAGTAAGTTGTTACACACTATGTATGTTATAACAAAGTGACTGAGGACAGTATTGAAGTAATAAAAAGAAGGTAGTAAAGAAAGCCAAAAGTAGGATGGTAGGACAGTAGTTAGATGGTATTGACCCCAAATACATAAGAAGGAGCATTGTGGAGTGATAAAAATACTTTCTTTCTTGGTCATGGTAGTGCTTACATGATTGTACATAATCAAAACTAATTATACTATACATGCTTAATGAATTTCATTATATGGAATTTTACTTAAATAAATTTACTTAAATAATTGGTATGATACAATAGATGCTCAGGACTAGAGCTAAAGAGGGTCATTTCATAAGGAGAGAGAAACTCTACTTCACTGTGATGATACACTAATTTATATGTGCCTAACAATATGACCTCAAGACATCTAAAGTAGTAATAATTAACAGAGTCAGAAAGACATACAAACCCATAAGCATAATGTTAGGCATTAATATAGCTCTCTTAGTATACAATAGAATTAGTACAGGTAATAAGAGATTTGATAAACACAGTTAAGACAATCAGCTTAATTCAATTAAATAGAACTCTGCACCAAACAATAACATACATGCTTCCAAGTATATATGTGGAATTTTTTAAATATTTTGAAAGGAAGTTTATAAATTTTTTGAAGACTGAAATCACATAGAATAAATTCTAACCAAGGTAGAATTCATGATAACTAGAAAATACTTTTAAAATAAAGCAATTATATAAATGTTTTGAAGATTGAAATAAGCTGGGAATTTAGCTCACTGGTGCCGCCACTTGCCTTGAAAGTGCAAGGTCTCAAGTTCGATTCCCTGGTACCCCCCCAAAAAAAAGTTCCTTGAAGATTGAAATAATACTGAATAAATTCTGATCAAGGAGAATTAAAACTGGACTTTAGTAATAAAAGGATAACTAGAGTATACTTATTTAAAAGTAAGGAAACATACTTTAACTCTAGAGTCAAAGTATAAATGATAGTGGAATTTTAAAATATTTCTTAATAAATGATAACAAAAACACAATATATCAAAATTTCTAGAATAGGCTAATTAATGTTTAGAATAAAATTTATAGTCTAATAGAAAATATAAGATTAAAAAGTAGTGATTTCTACATCAATCTCCAGAAAGATCTTTTTAAAAATAGTAAGTTAAATCCAAAGAAGAAAATATTATAGACATGAAAAATAAATTCATGAAACAGTAAACAAACACAGGGAGATTAACAATATCTAAAGTTTCTTACTTGAGGGGGCAAATACAATGGATAAAGCCCTGGCCAAAAGAAAAAAATGGTAAATCAAAAATAGAGGCCAAATAACCAAAATCAGAACTGGAAAGGAGGAAAAGTTTAGATAGATAGATAGATAGATAGAAACTTTTACTGGCCAGGGACACAACAGAAAGTTTCCTAATGCTGTTTGTGTGTCGCTGTCCTGGGTACACACATTTATCTGAAGTCATCAAATTACACACTTAAATTTCACTCGCTGTACTTGCACGACTCAATAAAGTTTACTTCAAGGAAGAAAGGAATAAGGGTTGAAAAGGAAAGGAAGTTTCAAAGTTTCTCTGATTATGAATGTAGAGAAACCTAAAGAGCTACAGATAAACCGTTGGGATTAATAAATTAATATAGAACGATCGTTGTTCTATTGCATGGTCAATATAAAAAAATCAATTCTAATTATGAACCACAAACAGAAAATGAAATTCAAGCAAGGATACTGCTTACAATAGCATCATATCATAGTCTACTCGGTGACTTAGCTGTCAATAGTTTACATAGCCATTCTAAAATATCCATTAAGTATTGATATTAATTTCTAAGCAAAATTATCCTAAAATTGTGATGTGGACTAGGGAAACGAATAATAACAGCCGTTTATGGGGGAAGAGTTAAAAGCCTATGCTGAGTAGTTGGAAGCAATAAGATAATGATCAAAACAGATTAAGCAAGAGCAGTATATTTTGCTCATTCAGACATACAGACTGATGCAAAGCAGCAATTAGATTCTTAAACTATGTACATTCACAGTGTTGGTAAAAAATAATTAAATTTTAAAATGAGAATAGAGATGTTGGAATCAGACAGCCCTGCCTTTGAAATGTTTCTCTTTTCTCAGCGTACGTCTTTCAGCGAAGCACGAAACGTTCCCAAAGCTTAGATTTTTCATCTGAACAATGGAGAGCAATAGTGTCTATTTTATAAGAATTTGTGTCAGTTTAAGGAGGTACAACTACAGTCATGTGGAACAAAACGCTTAGAAGTCAGGATGATTGCAGGGAAAAGGAGATGGTGATCAATTCTCCACTTAAGAAGCAGGCAGTAGGAGGTCAGGAGTGGGAAGAGGAGGAGGGAGCTTTTGCAGTCTATGCAGAGCGACTCCTCCCCCGGAGCCTGAGGTTGGAGGAGAGAGAAAGAGGAGCGGACTGAGGTTCAAGCCCTTTCAATTCCCACTGCACCTTGAGGAGTCGTGGAGCATAGCTGTGGCTGTATTTGGTTCTGTAGGCGCTTGATTCCCTTCTATGTGAATTGTGGGGCGGAGACCAGCGGGCAGAGGTGGTGGGGCCCAGCAGACCAGGGTGTGCATGGCGGTACTGGTGATGACGCCAGCCAGGACACGGGGTTCCGGCCGTGACCCGGCCATGTGGCTCTGCTCAATTTCACTGCAGGCTTGGGGCCTGATTCTCCAGCAGCGACTGGAGTTCTTGAGCTCTTCGACTTCCTTCAGTACATTCTGTTGCTGAACTCACCCAGAATGTGTTTTTGTTGCCTGCAACTGAGTAGAGTTGGATACGTGGATCCATGCAAAAGATGGTCTCGACTTGAATTCGGAGGAGGACGCATAGGCTAGAAACAGGTTAGGTTGCTCTGCAAGTTGTAGAAAACTGAAATGCTTGTTTGTTTGTTTGTTTGTTTGTTTATGTCTGTTTCCTTCTGAGAGGGGGGGACAAGGAAAGAAAACATGGGAAAAAGAAGAGGGATGACCTAGCAGTACTGATTCAGTGAGGATCCAGACCCTCGTTCGCTTGGTCCTCAGTTCTTTGTGCCCTAGATGAAAAGATTCAATCAGAACACAAAAGCCATGTACAAATATAGGTAGAATTTAACATAGAGTAGATTAAGAAAGAGAGAATTACACCTTCAAACAAGAAGGCAGGCAGTGCCTCAAAGACATCGCACCAAAGACAAGTTTGAATGCATTTTTGTGCTCCCAAGACTTACCCTTGAGGTTTGGAGAACTAAGGGAGTTAGCATGCTTATCAATACTTTACTTAGAAGTTACTAACTTAGAAGTTAAAATTGCAAAATGTCTTCTTTTATGTTTTTGATGCTCAGTGTTTCATTGGGAGTTTTAACTATGTAAGAAACATGCAAACGATAAGTTCTTAATTTAAACCAGGTCCTGGGCCACGTTCTTTAAAGAACATTTCCTTTCCTGATATCCTTGGGAGGTAGGAATGTAGTATGGCTTGTTCCAGAGTTAGGTGACCAGGGGGCCTGGTATCAGAAGAAGCGTGCACCAGGTGTAACCTGAAGGTGTCTTGTGCCCTGTGGAGTTGCTTTGGGTCCGAGCTGTAACACAGGATTACAAATGTATCGATGTCTTTCCTTCTTTACTTACCTGGCAATCCATTCTACTTTAGACTCACCCCTCTCCGTTAACCATGACTGACACAGTTTCAAAAATAAATCAAATGACAGACAAAGATATTAGTACAACTTCACTTGGGTTACAACACTCACACGTATGTTGGTATAGTCCTTGAGCAAAGTAAACATAATATGCCAGCTCTTTAAGAGGAGGTTGGGATTATGGAAAATGTTTCCTTTACAAGCCATGTGTTTTTGTACCATTTTATTTACAATAATCAAATATTACTGTTGTAGTAATAAAAACAGCAGTGGTAAAGATCTAAACAAGAATAAAAGCTGTTGATTCTGCAGATACGGACCCATTTTGATGGGCTGCTATAGCTAAATATTATAAGCCAGTTGGCTTATAAATAGCAGAAATGTATTTCCCATAGTTCTGGCAGGGGAGAAGTCCAAGGTGGAGGTGCCTGCAGATGTGGTGTCTGTTCAGGGCGCGCTCTCTGACTCACAGGTGGCGACTGCAGTTGGCCCGTTCTCAGGAGCCTCTTTCCAAGGGCGCCAATGCCATCCGAAAGACTTCGCCCTCATGACCTCGTCACCTTCCGGGAGTCCCGCCCCCTAACACCATTGCTTTGTGACTGCTTCAGCGGGTGAATTCTGAGCAACACACAAGTTCAGAGCCATACATAGCAGGATAGTTTTCCTACGTATGCAGTGTGGGAAGTGTGAGCCTTTTTAGTAGGATATTATTCTCAATCAGAAACAGAGTGAGCAGAAATAAGCTAGGTAGTGTTCTCTTTAAACATAAAAGACAGCAACCATTTCCTCATAATGGCCTTCACACCGAAATACACCTGGGAAAAGTGGACAAGGCATATAAATTAGAAATATCCCATTTGGTAGACTGTGTATAGCTTCCTAGGAACCTAATGCCAAGAACAATTCTTTAGAGACGTCCTCGTGTTACTGTGAACCTTGCAATGCTTAGAAGTCTGCCTGATATCAGTGTTGAATAAGCTTGCTTTTAAAAGAGTGCTTTTATTTTTTGCCTTATGAAAAAACAAAAAAGAATGATAGTAGTTAGTATGCTGTATATCATGGTTATATAATAACTTTAAAAAGCATTAATTAATCATCTAATGGACACCTAATACTCTACCAGTTTCTTTCACATGCCTGTTTGCATGTTATCACTACTTACTTATCTCCTTTTTTTAGAGTAGAAAACAGAAGTTTGGAGACTAGGAAACTTGTCACACGACCTGTGAGTGAGGGGCCCACCTGGTAACCATTCACCTTAACAAGAGGCAAGGGGAGGACTGTGTACACGTAACACTGAGTGTGTGGGAATAAACAAACACACAACTCGTTCATGGACCCGCCTGAGTGACTGGCTCAGATATCCCCAGTTTGGGTTTGGATCTAGTGCCTCTCCCTGCATTCTGTGAATATCATTTTTAAGCTAAAGTGCAGAGGGTCCCAGGAGTTCTCACACAGACTCATACACTCTGGGAATCACAACACTGGCACAGACTGCACTCCCATGAGCTGGGATGTGTAACTATAACTGAGACTCCTGAAGAGTGACATTTGAGCAGAGATCTGTCCTGTCATATAAAAATGTGCCACGCTTGCACTGACATCCAAAATTATTCTCCTATCCTAGCCCAGCCAGTCTCAAGTGGCCATACTGTTCAGACTTTTGGATTTGAAAGGCACTACCACCACACTTAAAGTTTATTTTTAAATTTTTATATTAGTACACATTTGCAGTACAGAACTATTGTATTCATCACACACTGATCATTTAATTACAGCACCCCAGTGATGGAGTTAGGCGTCCTATGATTGAGATTATTTTACCTTGCAGATAAACAAATGTGGGGTTGTGTATATCTTTTATTTCACCACCAGGGGGAAGCAATGTGCAAATAACGCCTCTCTTCTTCAACCTCCTCTTGGCTGGTTTGGGAGGAAGGAGGATGTGGTTCTCATTCTGTGTGTGTACTTCGCAATTTGAAAATAATGGTAATGTGAGCTCTGCAGGTCTGCTCTGGAAGCTGTTGCACATAATTCCCTACAGATGAGAACATAATGACCGTGCCTAGGTGCATCCAGGCTTCGGGTTCTGCTCACCCCCACACCCTTTCCTGTAACCTTTCCTCCAAACCGGCTGTGGGCCAGGCACTGCACTGTGGCCATGCCTGAACCCCCAGCCTGCAGGGGCAGCCCTTAAACTTGCACACCCACCCCAAACCACACTGCTTTCACCCTTCTGAGCACTTCTTTTTATTGATATAACCACCTCATCCTGCTTTGGGTTTGTCTGCCCTGCTGCAAAGTAAACTTGTTGATAGCTGAGATTTTTAGCTGTGTTGACCATGAGTGTATCCTTAGGTACCCTGGGACATAATAAGAGCCCCGTCAGAGGCTATTTTGACAAATATAAAATTTACGAGACGTGGCGTAGTCGTGGCAGGCCTGGACATCCTCATCTGAAGTAACTGGCGCTGAGTCACCTGGGTAACCTGACCATGTCACGTTCTTAGTGGCAGTGGGTAGGATTGCTGCCTCCAAATAATATGGCTTGTTTGCTGCTAGCTTGAGCAGGAATTTGGGACAGCACCTGGACTCTGCTTTCATAGAAGAGAGAATAGAAAAGTTGAAGTAGAGGAGAGATTTGCCCAGGGCTACGTAGGTCTTGACAGTGAAGTCAGGGTTAGATTGCAAGCAGGGGCTCCGGACCCCAGCCCATGGTGCCTCCATGTGTCCTACTCTGTACCTCACTTTTTCGCTCTTCCTCCAATAACCCCTCTGGGGACAATATACTGCACACACTACTGAGCTGAGCTGCATGTATAACCCTCATTTGGTGATTGGCAGAGACAAGACTCTGCCATCTGTATTCAGAGCCCCTGAATCAACCTCCTCAGGGGCATCTCTGCTCAGCCTCTGTGTGCGAGCCTTAGTATTCCGTTCCTATCACCTTCTGCACACTGAGTCTTTCAGAAACACATAGTCACTGAATCCTCAAACCACCCTGCACACCTTCTGTTAAGATGCTTGTTGTGCCAGGGAGAAAGTACGATGGCAGCCGCTGTGGGGCCTACGGCACTTGGTATGGATGCCACACTTCACACGCACTGAGGATCAGTCCCCGGAGCCCCATACGTGATGGTGCATTTGATTCCCAGCCAGGCTTTGAGCTAAGTGCTGTCACTGCTCCCTACAACAGATGCAGACACTGAGGTCAAGAGAAGGCAAGTCGCTTCTCCAAGGCAAAGCCACTAGGAAATGGCAAAGCCACCATCTGTTTCCTTCCTGTGCTGTCTCCATCTCAGAAAGTAGAACCCCAAAGCCTTGAAGTCTCCGGCACGAGGTCACGCAGGTGTGCCATCTGGCTCCGGTTTTGCACATTGCTTTTCTGCAAAATCAAGATAACAATTTGGGGCCAGAAAGTCCTTTGGGGAGAAAGTCACAGGTCTGAAATTCAGCAGAAAAGAGGAGATAGTGATAATATAAAACCTGTCCTGGATCGATTTTCCTCTCTGTTGTGGTATCATCTGCCAAGCACTTTCTGGGCGGCTGCAGCTGCTCACACAGCTTGTTAAGAGCTCATCCACTGGCCTAGGGACAGCAGTCAGATGGGTGGGCAGGACTTGCGCTTCTGCCTTCAGCCGGGGTGCTGTCCTGGGTGTGGGGGGCACTGAGGCTTGGAGGGTGAGCTGAGGTTACCGCGGAGCAATTTGCAAGTGCTGTTCGTAGGGAAAAAAGCTGGCTTTCTCTGTTATCGTGTCAAAAACATCTGGGCTCTAAGCCCCCTTGAAAGCCATCAGGAGAAGACAATCTGAAAAGACAGGCAGGAAGCGATCCTTTTGCTGGCCAGAGGCACACTGCCCTTTTACAGCTGGAATGGAACAAATGAGCAGGAAATGGTGGGCTGACTCTTCCTACACCCTTGGAGCAACCACACTTGTTCTGATCTGAAGAACCCGAGCACACTGGAAATTTCAGAACTTCCTTCCAGTGAGATAAAACAGCACGTTGGACAAATACTTTGGAGTCAGGTCAACCAGGGCCAGCTCACGCACTTCTGTGACTCGGAGGAAGGATTTTACCTCTCTGGGCCTCACTGTCCCCATCTGTGTATCTAGAGTCCATCATAAAGGCTTTCTCATTGGGGTGTTGGAAGGTTCTGGAACCTGCTATGGGCTTCATAAATAACCTTGTCATCGTGAGAGAGGAGGTGTCACATGAGCAAAGGTGACAGGGCCAGGTCTGAGCTCTGGCTCCATCTCCGGCTAGTTATGTGGCTTCCAGAGACTGCTTTCCCTCCTCCAGCCTCAAATCCCTCCTCCGATGGGAGTGAGGAGCTGGAAAAATCAACTGCGCATGCTCGCAGACCAGTCTTTCAGGGTCTTTCCCTCCCGGTGACCACTCCCTCCCCTATCCCTGCGCACACGCACGCTTGCACACACACACACACACACACACACACACACACACACACACACAGAAATTCTTTTCTGGAGTTTCTGAAGAACGATAACACTGACCACAGTCTCCATTGCAGATCTGTCTGGCAACAAATCAGTTCCTTATTGAGCACCTACGAAGTGCTAAGCACTGACCATTTTTCTACTACTTCGACCTCTTCGTAAGCCTTGATGTGAATACTGTTACCACCGGTTTACAAAAGATGAAGCTAAAGCCTAAGGAGTTTTCCATGACCTTCCCGAAGTTGTGCTGAACAAGAATGGCAAAGTCTATGCCTCTCCCCATTTGGACTCCCAGCCACCCCCGCTCAGACATCACAAGATACTGGAAACATGATGAAAATGATCCTTCTATGGGCAGGTCGTGAACTTTGCTCATGAGAAGCTCATGGCGAGAATCGCTACTGATAATAGTCTAACACTTTTCCTATGAATGCTGAAGTGGGGAGCAAATAAAAACGGCATGTTCCAGCCTTTGGTGGTGATGGACTAGATTGCAGCTTAATTGAACCATGTGGATATTACAGAGAATAAATCGTTTAAGCATCCTCTTGCTAAACAATTCCAATCACTCATGGAACGTCTGCTCAGACGCAGTGGGTTTTCCATAGTTCACCTAACTGCTCCAGCTGTAGCAATACTGTCTGGTTTATTGGACACCAAGAAGAAAAGGCCAACATGAATTGAAATGAAAAAACACAGGAAAAGATGAAGTCCTTGCCTTGGCATATCTCCTATTTTTGATGATATCTCTCAAAGAAACGACCAAAAGCGAGGAAGAAATAACTTGATGTCTCCCTAATTTCACATTCCCTGGGCAGCAGCTGATGAGTTGAAAAGAACAAAATTACTGCAGTGCACGTCATGCGTGTCCTTGGGTAATCGGGGGAAGCATTTCACTTCTCAAGGCTTGGAAGGGACATATCTGGCCAGCTCATCAGAGAATGAACCTATCCGGTTTTTCTAATTGGTAAAGGCCTCCCATAAGATCCTTCTCCAAGGGAAAACTTTCATTTAGAGCGATCACACATTGGAGCCTCTGCCAAACGCAGCACAGGCTGAGAGAAAGCACCGTGACTTTCACATAGCAATCATTGCCTATCAAACTAATGGAGGCAGATTCTTCTTTCCCCTGCATAAGATGCTTTTTCTGTTGTACTGGAGGTTGAGCCCAGGACCTTCACATTGAGCTATATCCCCTACTTTTCTGTACTTTCTTCTGAGACAGAATCTTGCTGAGTCACTGATTTGCCCAGGGTAGGCTCAAATTTGCAGTTCTCCTGCCTCAGCCTTCCAGAATGCTAGGATTGCGGGCATGTACTGCCATGCCTAGCTATAAGGTACTATCCTTAAATTTGGTTGATATTTACTTGTAAGAGCAAGTACCGAGTTAACAGATATTAAATTTAATCTGTTTTCTTCACTGAAGAGAAGTCCCCCTCCACTCTGAAAACACACTTGCACCTTTAAAAAAATAATTAAGGGAAATGCTTCTGCCTAAACAAATACCTTCCCTAAATTCTGTCGAGAATTCATCAAATTTCTTCCATGAGAAACATCAGACTAAAGAATCAAGAGAATTAAATTATACCACAGTGATATATGCTCCCCCGTGTTTATAGTGGTACAGTTTGTAACAGCTAAACCTTGGAAATAGCCCAATTTCCCATCAGCTGGAACCTGGATAAAGATGTGGGTTTTTTATAAAATGGAGTACTCCTCAGCCATAAAGAATGAGAAACTTGGGCCAGGGGTTTAACTCAGTGTTTCTGCTGCTGCCTCACAAGCACAAGGACCAGAGTTCGATCCCCAGTACCAAAAAAAAAAAAAAAAAAAAAAAATAGAGAAACTAGAGATGTTTATAGCAAAGTGGATGTACATTCGGGCCATGTTTTTATTGTTTGATGGATTTTAAAGTGAAAAAGACAAATGGATGCACATTCAGGCCACACTCTTAAGTGAAATTAATAGGACACACATGTGCAAATAGCATATAGTTTCTCTGGTGTGATAAACTAAAAGTGTAAATAAGGATCAAAATGCATAATTGATATTTTATAATAGGAAGAAAAGGTCTAAAGGTATTGGACAAATGGTAGGGGCAGGGGAAGGGTAAAAGGGGAAGAGAAATAAGAGAAAAGAAAAAATAGAAACAAAATCTTTATAAATAGGGAAGGGCAGAGAGGGGAAGGGAGGGCGGGGGGGGGAATAAGAACCAAGACCTGTCATGTAAAGGCACAAGATCCCAATGATGAAGGTGACTGTACTGTATACCTAAAATGTACCAATAAAGATTCAGTTCATTAAAAAAAAAGAATCGAGAAAATTGATGTGGTGGCTCAAAGGCGAGGACAAGTGGATGGTTTGCATTACTCAGGGAGGTGAGCTGGCACAATAATCAGCTCCCAGATCTCAGTGGCTGAGCACAACCAAGGTTGATGTCTTGCTGAGGTCACGTTTCAGTGAAAGTCGACAGGTTAGAGAGAAAGCATGGACCTAGTGCTCCCCCCAGACATACAGTGAAATCTTTTTCTTCCATCTTTGACAACCATCGCTACAATGGAAGCCGATGACTGCCGCCGGAGGCTTCTGCTCTGGCTGGAGCAAGCTCCTGGTCCCTCTCGGGTGCCTCCACACTGCACTGTGCGGGTGATGCCACCTCCCTGCAGCCACTTCAGGTGTCCCAAAGCTATCCCCAGCTCAGTCTGAGAGGGGCCCCTCACCTAGCCATACTTAGGCAGAAGGCCTCTGCGACGTGCAAGCCTACCTTTGTACCTGTACAAGCAGCCTTTCCCATACGCTGACCAGGTAGCCCACACATTGCTTCTTACATCGCAGCCTGAGTCATAATAAAGCTGCTCTTAGAAAGTTTTTGTCACATCTGTGCTTGACTTCTATCATGAGTACAGCCAGTCAAGCTGTTAGCACTGGAATCGAGTCACACTGAAGGCTGCTGGCCCTTGGAAGCAAAAGGTAACACTGAGGGTAGCTAGAAAATTGAAAGTAAGACCAACATGAAGTTACTGAGAGCCCCGAGCTCTGGCTGCTTGTATTGTTCTGGAGAGTTCTGGGTAGCTGCTGCCTATTTGCAATTTCAATCCAAGCTGAGCTGAAGAACTCTCGGCCAACTGGAAGGAGTATAATCTGTCTTATTCAAAGACCCACGCTTTTTCACCCAGAAACTTTGCTATTATTGTGAGACTTGGACTCCTATATCTGCTGACTTCAACATCCCCAAGGGAATCATTAGCTGGGTTATATTCAGCATGCAAATAGCAAACAAAGCAAGAGAGATAGAGAGTACTAAGGTTAACATGGGAGGATTTTTTTTTTTAATTTTTTTTCTCGTTGAGTTTATTGGTACATTTTAGGTGTACAGTACATTCATCGTTGATCTTGTACCTTTATGTGACAGGTTTTGGTTCTCAGTTTTTCCCCTTATCCCTGCCCTTCCTTCACCCCCTCCTCCCTTCCCTATTTATAAATACTTTATTTCCATTTTTTCATTTTCTCATGTTTTTTCTCTTTTCCCTTATTACCTTTCCCCTTCCCTTCCCACTTCCCCTACACCTTTAGCCCTTTTCTTCCTTTTTCACACTGTCAATTATATCATTGGGATCTTATGTACCATTATAGTTTATTCACACCAGAGAAACTATTCGGTATTTATATATGTGTGACTTATGTATTTCACTTAGGAGTATATCCTCAGTATGTATCCATTTTCCTATGAATGACTCTAATTTCTCATTCTTTACACAGTGATATATGCATACCTATGTTTATAGTGGCACAGTGTGTAATAGCTAGAACTCGGAAACAGCCCATTTGCCCATCATTTGGAGACTGGATAAAGAAGATGTGGCTTTTCTATAAAATGAAGTACTACTCAGCATGGGAGGTTTTTCAAGACAGGTGTCCTCTACGTGCTGATGAGATGACTGGTGTCTGAGCCACTAGGTAGCTTCAGAATGAGAGCTGGTCACCAGAAAGGCCAAGGTATGATTACAGAGTTGGGGCTTGCAGGCCCACAGCCAGCCCTCCGAGGAGAAAAAGGGGGCTAGAGAATAAATTCAATCACTGATGGACAATGACCGAATCAGTCATGACTGCAACGGAATCTCCCTGAATGATAGAGTCAGAGCACTGCTGCATTGGTGCACACTTCAAGGTAGGGGGAGGGGGGACACACAAAGAAGGTGTGCAAGTGCTGCACACACTTACCCTCATTCCCGGACCTCTGCTTTTCTTCTATGTGGCTGTTTCCGAGTTACACCCACGATTATAAACCAGGAAACACAGATCATTTCTCTGAGTCTTTTTAGCAGTTCTGCATATTATCAAACCCAAGAATGGGAAGCAAAGGGAACTCCCAACTCAAAGCCTGTTATTTAGAAGTATGGGCTGCCTGGGGCTTGCTGGCATTCTGGATGGGAACAGCCTTGCGGGATGAAGATCAAACCCGCATGGTCCAGGCTAACTCTGGGTCCTTAGTGACAGAATTGAATTAAAATCTAGGACACTCAGTCTAGAGAAGTAATTAATGTGCAGAGAAAATATACAATGCACATTTGGGATCCTAATGTGAGTAAAACTAGGTGAGTTCCCAAGAGACAAAGGGAAACAAAGTTGGGGAACACACAGCATTAAACACAAAGTTATACTGTCATTTCTAAATGTACTGAACAACTACAACCAGGGGAGGGATGTCTGACATTTCCTCAGGATAGGTTATCTATGGGCTTTTTGCTCCTAGGATATTTTGATGGTCAAAGCCCTTTACTGAGAAAACCATTGCCCTTTCAGGTAAGAGTTAAGGAATAAGGATGAAATAAAGGTCGGGAATTGGATGGGATGAAATATATATCTCTTTCTCTATATATATATATATAGATAGATAGAGATAGATAGATATTTGCTGAGTTACTCAGAGATTTCATAAAGCTTGCACTTTAGGTGACATCTACAAGGCATGTTTGAGAATAGAGTTTCCTGATGTACAGCACGGAAATGCAAAACCCACAGAGGACCATGTCAGGACCAGCTCTGGAAAGCCATAGTTGGTTCCAAGAAGAAATTATGGAGCCAGGAACACAGCACTTATGGAATGAGAAGCCAGGAAAATACAAGCTCTAAATGGGCTTGCAAGCAGGGACCAGCAGAAGCCAAGCAATCCTACCACAAACATTTATTTCCCCTACTCGCGGAATGTTCACTGAGCACCTTATTGTGAGTTTCCATGCTGGAGAGTAGGAAACTTCATCCCTCCCTGCAAGAAGTCTGACCTTCTCGTGTGGACGCAAGCCACACGGTGCGTGGGTGGGTTTGACCAACCCAAAATTCCAGGGCAAGAGGAGAAACAGAGTTCTGTGGAAGCTTCTAAGATGCCTTCACCCACATGAGACAAAACACATTCTCCCAGTGTCAATTATCTCCTTTATACAAATTGCAGAGTTGCCCGTAGTAAGCCCATGTCACGGAAACACTGAAATGGGGGAAATTATACAACTGAAAGCGATCGTAGAAATTACTTATTCTGGCCTTTTTGTTTTTCATCAGTGGAAAGCAAATGTGTAAAATAGCAATTCCCATGGGACTGTGTGTGTCTGTGTGTGTGTGTGTGTGTGTAGGTGAGTCCCCGAAACCCAGCTTCTCCCCAGGTTCATGCAGTCTGCTCTGCTCCCCTTGATGTGAGAACTGTATAGCGGGCTGATGGTTAAATCAGCTACATTTAACAGCAGTGCACTGCCTCTCTTCTCCTCTCATCGCCCCGAGAATTGGCCTTCACACCTCTCCAGCGCCTTCTCCTTCAAAAATGCCATGGCTTCTTTTTCACTGAACTTGGCACTTGGTGGTTTTGGTGGTCTTCCCTCGATCTCCCACAGAATATGTAGGTCCTTACCTCATGTTCACATATTAATTTTAATTTATTAAACAATTATTTTATCCTGTATAATCTCACTAAGACAGGGACAGTACATTTCAATGGTGTCGTTTAGAAAAACTCAGTAAAGATGAAGGTATTTCCATAAAATTGGAGAGGGTTAAAATAAAACATTGTGGAGAATTAACCAGAGTTAGTCCCAGAGAGGAGCCATTAGCACTTCTATCATCCTGAGAGAAAAAAAGGAGGAAGGATAACTCCAGGAGAAGCCAGAAAGAATCTGCAGCTTTGGGTAGAAAGATTTGATCTGCATTCTATAACTTCTGGACCTATCTAGGAAGGTGCAGAGGGATGAAATCAGACCTTTATTTCCTCCTGTCCTTCAGTGTATTGTTTGCAACTCCCATTAACCAGAACCTAACCGAAAGACAGAGGCCCAGAGAACCTGTGGAGTTGGTGAAGAAAGGTCAGCTTCCCAGGTCCAGAGCCGGATGGAGTCGACTGAGGTGCTTAGCGGGGAGCACTTGGAGCACACCTAGCCCTTCCCCATTGCCAGGCACTGTGCTGTGGCTGAATGTAGAGAGGTAAGCAGGCTCGGTCCTTAACTTCATAGAACTGACAGGGCAGCAGGGGTCAGGGCATTGGGGGTAGACACAAGAAATTAACCAGTACACTCACTATTATACTTTGCTTAACTTATGAAGGAAAGGAGATGTGCTAATCAGGGATCAATTCTGGACCCGATGCCCAAGGTCTTTCTGTGGATTTGACATTGACACCAACATGCAAAGGCTAAGGAAACCACAGGTGGATGAGGAGCAGGAACATAATCTGGACAGAAGAAAGCACAGATGAGGACCCTTGGCACATGGTCCTGACTCTTTGACCTTGTCTTGAACTTTCCAAGGCTGTGAGTGTGTTTTTCCTAGGAGTGGGCCTCCAGCAGTGCCCAGTTGAAATGGAATGAACTGGAGCCAGAAGATCTCACCAGCTGGGCCCCTCATCCTCACTGGCAGGAGATGCTGCCCAAGTCACCAGAGCACTCTTTGCTCTCACATTTTATCTGTAAAATGAAGATGTTGGCTTGGCCTCCAAAGTCCCTTTCAGCTCCAGACTCAAGTGATGATTATGAACTCTATTTATATTGTAAAAATACTTTTAAAATTTTATTTTCTGCTAAGGGAATGCCCAAGAGCCAGTTAAATATTCTTTAAATCTTCAGACGAATGCCAGTTGAAAGACATCTGTGCTGAGCGCAAGTTGAACTCTATTCACAGTTCTACAGGGACTCAACAATATTCTTTCATGTTTGGCTAAGACACAAAATCGTAAAACCAGGGAAAGAGGCTCTGAAGCTGGGCTTCAGAGTTTAAGGATAGGGTGCTTCATCCAATCTGAGACTACCGTCACTCTGATAGCCCTCCAGAGCTCACACCCCCTTTCAGCAGCACTAAATAAGCCAGAGGATAAACAGTGGGAAAACCCACGATGTCAGTGGTCAGCTCTGTCTTCAGTGAATGGGTCTTCCTGTCAAGATGAAATTTGTCTCCAAGATGTCTGCTTGTATTCCCCGTCATTTTCCTTTGGGGTCTACAGAGTTGACTCTCTTTCAGAAATGAATTTCCACATTCCTCCTTCTCTTCTTTAACTACTCTATCCCATCATCTTGGAAGACTGTTCTCTTCCAACTCCCAGCTTCTCTCACCATAGCATGATACTTCCAGTCTTGCTTACCATCTCCCTTCTCTGGCACAGCCTCCCCTCACCCTCCAACTAAACCAGCAGCTTCACACCCCACACCACTTTGGATCTACTTCCTGTCTGTTGGACAAGACTCACCGCTCAGGGAGGCACACCCCAGGCCCACTGCACTACCCCTGGCACCAGTGGCACTTGGCGAGCACGTGGATACTGTACTACTGAATGTGGGATTGTGAAAAGACCTGGGTTTTGCTGAGAATTTTAAGTTTCACAGACTAAAATAGGAATCAGAAGCACCTACTGAGCAGATTTACTGAGGAGAACTAGGAGGACATCTAAGGGCAAAGAGTGTCTTCAGATGTCCATGTGCCATTAGTAGAAACACATGAAACAATATCATGGGAAGCAAAATCTCTGCTCTTGTGAAGTCTGGGTTATTTTCTGTGTGCCATTAATGAAAAGAGCAAGTGACCGAGCAGTGTAGACTGTGAAACTCTATTTCCGTGAAAAAAGGAATTATCCACCCACACATGCCCACAGAATGGAAGGAAGGTCACGGGCTTTGTGGGTCTGTAGTAGAGGAATAGAAAAACATTTTGGAAGCTCATCATAAAATCACAATAATATAACCCCATTGGAACTTTAAAAAAAGACTGTCAGGATTCCCAGAACTTTAAATCTAGCGGTCTAAGTAAAAGTTCCCTGATGTTTATGCTATGGTTGAGTACCCCTTGGTTCTGTTCAAAAATGTTCACTTTGCTAGGATTTAAGCACTGGTGTGTACCAGCCTCCATGTGTGCAATTTCAGGGGTAATCAGGATTAAGAGTCACTGTTGTCTTTTCAGTTTGATTCACTGTTGAGAAAGTGACTGACTACACTGCACAGGTTGGCCTTGAACTTACCATTGTCCTGCCTCAGCCTGCTGAGGCACTGGGATT
Source organism: Fukomys damarensis (assembly GCF_012274545.1). NCBI lineage: Eukaryota > Metazoa > Chordata > Mammalia > Rodentia > Bathyergidae > Fukomys > Fukomys damarensis. Next base: position 9,629,436 of record NW_022900947.1, read on the forward strand.
ACAGATGTGCACCACCATACCTGATTTCCTGTTTTTTTATTTTAAGGTACTTTAAAATGATCAGCCAAACTTTGTTTAAATGTTGGTACTAGAGTGAGAAAGACTTTCTCAAAATTAGCAATTTTGAACTACATGTAAGAGGTAAATTATGTGTAAGAAGAAGGCCAAAAAGCTACCTGAAATGATACACAGAGGTGTGAATCTCAGAGTGGCAAAAACATGAAAAGAAACAGTGGTTTCATATAACGAGGGAAGGTTAATGAAAGCCTAGAGTAAAATAACTAGGGAGATTGGGCTATAAGATGCACATTGCAAAGGTGGTAGGGGTGGAGATTTGTGGCCTCTGGGCACATGTTCCTTGCTACTTCATATTTAATTTCCATGGGGGGGGGTCGGCTTTACAGTTTACTAATTTTAAATGAGGTGAGCTAATTTTAGGAATTTATCCTGCAAGTAAGGTGGAATTATACAGACTAACTCTGGGATAATATACACCAAAATATTAAATTCGCAAAGGTATCTTGGAGGACAGAGAATAGTAAAAGTATGAGAGACTTGCATTTTTCTTATTATATGTCTCCCAAAATTAATATTTAGTGACTGTAAATAAGTGAAGTGTTGCATAATCTGTTTTTAAGTAAGAGCTGATGCCAGAGGCAGTGGACCGTGACAGCCAGCAGTATCTGCATTGTGTGGAACATTTCTTTCATGCCAATGTGTCATTGCCTGACACAGCACAGATGTGCCCGGCACGTTGCTCACTGGAGTTGCTCATCGCCAGGAGTAGTGGGGTCCCGGGAACACACAGGACACTGCACACAGGTCACTGAAGGGGGACAGGAAGGGGAGAGAGGGTGGAAGGAACTATAATCGCCTCCATAACTTCGAGCTGTTTCCATCACAGGAGCTCTGAACTGGCGGAGTGAACATCGTTTTATATATATTTCTTCAACTATAAGAGAGACTCTTCTTCTGCATGCTTTACCAGAGATCAGTCCACTCCTAAAGTTTCTACACCAATGTCTACTGCTAAGGCTAGGGTCTGGATTATCATTTTTCTGAATTTCTAACATGTACCTCAGGGTGATCCCCCCACCTATGAAACTGAGTAAGACGAGTTGTTAATTGTAGAGGCATTCCTAGTTCTGGAAAGAGATGTGGACCTCTCAGGGACTTTTCAGTAATAGAGAACGAAGGTCATAGAAAAATAATTTTACTCCCTCCCCCCACAAGCCTAAAAATTTAATGTTTTGAGGTATATCCTCTTAAATTTTGTTTTTTTGTTTTTGTTTTGGCACCAGGGATCGAACTTAGGACCTTGCACTTGCAAAGCAGGCCACAGAACCACTGAGCTAAATCCCCAGCCCACCTCTTAAGTTTTTTGTATAATTTCATTTGCTTTTTGGATGGTTTCTTAAAATTAATTCAATTTTAAAATATCAAACTTCAAAGTTGATTCTTTTATAGATATAAAATATACATTAGAGATTATACTATGGACAGACACGTTGAACATTGATTTGGCTACACAATTTGTAGAAACATTCCTGATGTCTTCTTATCCCTAATTCTAATAATGAGCATATGACCAATCCTGACCAATCAAAAATACTTCCTCTTTCCAGTCACATGACTGGCCTAATGCTAGACCTTGGAGCTAGGCCAGGTTGAAACAACCTTTCCAGGTCTTTTGCCAGAATTATCTGGAAAGTGAGGTCCTCTTTTTTCTGGGAAGGTGCTGCAGAACAAAGGCATCGCCATGCTATCTTGCCTTGAACCTAGTGTGAACAGACACTGAGGAAAAGAAAGAAGGGGTCCCAGGAACCCTCAAAGCCAGGAATCCTTGAACTTCCAAGTTGTCAGGCACAATAAATTCTTTTTCCTCCTTTTTTAATGAAAATCATTTGAGTTTATTTTGAAAGGTAGAGAAATAACTTCTAAATGGAAGATTCCTGAATAACAGAATGGATCCTATTCCACATGAATATAAAGGGTGGAAAACCTCTCTGGGACTCAGAATGATTAAAACTCTGGAGCAATGCATGGACCAATCCGACAAATCTCTACTCCTATGGACTGCTTGGCTTCTGGTATCGTTACAAGACTCAGAACCTGAGTAGTCGTTATGCACCAGAAATGGTATTAGGCACTCTGTTCACATTATCTGCAATTTCACCATGACTTCTGTCCTGAGATCACTGTCTTCACTTTGTAAGTAGGACAATTGACGTAAAGCAAGTTTAACAAACACTCCCAGTATCTTCCAGCTCGTACTGGCAGTCTCGGCCTGTGGATGCAGCCTGTCGACTCTCATCTGCCGGATCGAAGGGGGAAAGCCTGCGGGACCATTGCCTCCTTTCATCGGTGCTGCTGAACTCGAGTAAGGCAGTGTTTTCAAGGGGTGGTGAGCCGCTGACCTGCAGCCAGGTCCTTTGTTCCGGATTCTCACAGCTCCTTTATCCTCCCTTCGCTTGATCAGCCCCCTGTACCAAAATCTCCACCGAACAGTTTTTAGAGTCCCTGACGTGGTTATGAAGGCAAGATTCCCTAAATGCTTGTTGTCAGGCTCAGCTGTACTCCCCAGTGTGTCTAGCTCTTCTGATAGTTCCCTTCTCTCCTTGCTACTGGCCTGGAGAGGCTGTTCACCAAATCCCGTGACTTTCTCTCCTGTTAAACACAGTGCTCTTCCTTCCACTCTGGGTGGGCATCGGGAAGAAGGTCCTTAAGGTCTGACATGGGTTAGGTGGAGGCGTCACTGGCTGCTGCAATAAAGCCAAAAGAGGGTCCAGCAAAGATGTCAGAGAGACCTTTTTGTGCATCCAAGGGGTCCTTCAGTATACTGCATGTCCCTACTGTGCTCAGCCCTTGTCACAAGAGACCCACGGGAAACACAACCTTCATGCGAATACTACAATGGCTGCCAAAGCCCAGCAGCTGGGTTCTGGCTTCTGTGTCGGGGATCAGAGAACTATTCTCCCAGCCACCATGGCAGATGCTCCAGGCCAGTAGTAAATGTTGTCATGGTAGAATCTGTTCATTTACTTAGTAAACATGTACAGAGCCTCTAGGTGCCAGGGGCTATGCTAAGCATAAAAATTAAGGTCAGTTTTCTATTCCAAGCTGCACAACAGATTTTTGTGATGACAGATGTGCACTGGCCACTGACCTTTTGGAACAAAGTGATTACTCCAAAGACACTAGAATTTGCCCTCTGTTTCTTCAGCTTCTATGAAGAATAGTCCTGCCTGGGGAGCACCTGAGGAGCACAGAGTGCAGGGTGTTTGATCAGCACAGAAACACAGCTCACCTTGTGGGGTGGTGCTTTTGTGGCTCTCCCATGTCTCTTGAAGGAGGCCTGGAAAACTACTCAGGGGCATCTCGGGGTGTCAAGTAGAAGCAGATTGCATTGGATACCAGACTGATGAGCAGCTCATCAACCAGAGCAGCTGTCCATTTCACATTCTAGAAACTCAAATAGGAACGATCTGTTTAAAAATATGCACGGTGCTTACAGAATTTGAAAAGTTTAATTTGCTGTGGAAACAAATGAATCATTTCTAGTCCCCAGACCTTGGCATGGTACCTCACACCTAAAAGCATTTAGGAAGTGCTTCTGAAATGAATTAGTGTGTAAGCAAATGAGCAGATGGGGTTAGCCCATGTAAATTCATGTTCAGAATTGCTCTTTTAGATGGATGCTATTGCTCCCATTTTGCTTATCTCAAATTGATGTTCTCAGAGCTTCAATTAACTGGTCATATTGAAAGCTGTTGCTCAGTGGAAGCACCAAGGTACAAATCTAGGTCATTTGAGTCTGAAACCTCTGTGTGCAATCCTCTCTAGAGACTGAGGGCCTTCAAAATCTCCAAGCTGGAAAATAAGGAGGCTAACATGCAGATTTTAGTGAAACACATTTATAAGGGAGTGTTATACAAGTAATGTAGGTATTTATATTTCATAATATCAATATGTACATTATATTCTCAATATTGATGGCAAGGTTATGAATTAATGCTTTGTATACTATAAGGACCAGAGATGTTGCTATTAGTTTATCTTTAGGGTTTTCTTGGATTAATCAGTAGTCAACTCTTACTGAAAATGAAGCATTAATCAGTGTGGCACACTCATAGGATTATGGCAGTTTTTTGTTTTGTTTTGTGCTGGAGAGGGAACTCCAGACCTTACATTTGCAAGACAGGTGCAGGGCCACTGAGCTAAATCCCCGACCCCGGAAGGGCTTTTAAGGTTAACCTGGAAAGCCTCATCAGGGTTCTGCAGCTTTCCAGTTTCTGAAAGTCCAATCCACCCTAGAACCATCCCACCTGACATGGTCAATGGTTGTATTTTCATAAGCTTCGATTGCTATCTTTATTGCAGTTCTTCTACAAATCCATAGCATTCTTTCGTGTCTTTTCAAATGTTTTTAAAAAATGTCTGCCCATGAACTGTAAGAGAAATCCACACTTCAGATGCCCCGAAAAGTGTGGCATAAGTGGAATATAGAGCAATTCTTCATCTATTGTTGGGTCAAAAATCCTCAATCCAGTTAGCACCAACAACTTTTTAAAAGGACTCCCTCTCTCTCTTTTTTCCTGATGTGTTAATTTCTATTTGCCTTGACGTGGCTTCCATTACAATTTATTTGAATGTGTGTGTTTGTGTATATTTTGTCTTGTATGCTCATGAAGAGAAAAAGTAAAGGCCTACCACGAGGGCTTCCTCCAATTCTGGTCTGTGAAAGTCTCCTAAAGATGACAGCTGAGCTCACATCTTCAAAACTATAAGCGAAACAAAAGATAGAAATTGTTTGTTAAAAGAAAAGCCCATTAGATTCAGCAACTCGTATAATGCACTTCAAAATGAGTGGTAATGAGATAACCAGGAAATGAACATTAAAACAAGTAAAGTGAGTTTAAAATATCCACATGAATAAAAAAAGAGGATGAGATAAAAATAAGATTTTAGAAACTAAAAAACCAGGTAATTTTGAAAATAAAACAAAAAAAATCTAGAGCTGATGGTAGCACAGTTGGTCTTTTCCATTGCCACAAGTTCCATATGGGTGGATTCAACTACCACAGATCAAAAAAAAAAAAAAATGTTTTTAAGGACCCGTACTGAACATGCACAGATAGATTTTTCTTTATTCCCTAAGCAACACTGTATAACAACTATATCATTTCCGGTACTAGAAGTAACCTAGATCTGATTAAAATGCTATCGAGGATTCCACAGGTTCTATGCAGATGATGTACTAGTTTATAAAAGGGTCTTGGGCATCCTGGGAGCACGGGTGGGTCAAGCTATGCCAGCTATATGCAGTAAGAAGTGATATAAACCCAAGAGGAAGGACAGCATTATAAGAAAAAAATACAGAAACACAATGTCTTACAAAACAACGTGAGTTTCTCTGTTTCTATAAAATCTCAAAGGTCATTGATTAACATTATATTTCGCAGTATGCAGAAAGAGAGGCTGAGCGGGAAGGCGCACAAAGCAGCCAGACCTTAAGTAGAGCACCATCTGTGATTCCCCTGCCCGGTCCGACTCTCGCAAGAGCTGGGAAAGTAGTTTCTTCCCTTCCCGCCCTCCAATTGAGTTCATTCACAATAGGCCCTAAATTCGCACTAGACAGAGAAAACTTTCTTCCCACTTCTAGATAAAACTCTTTCTTCTGTCCACAGCCCAGCAGTCTTAACACAGGAAGATAAGAAGTAACTATCAGTTGGGGTGAAAGAAAATCCGCTTGGCCGGATGGATGGGGTTGACCCCATTCTTGTTGGGTCTGCTGAGAGGCCATGGAGTACAGTTTGGCCTTGCTCGTGACTGCTATATCTATAACTGTCACTTGGATTTTACTTTCCATAACTGAAAATACTTCCTCAAAGAACATGCAACCTCCCAACCACTCATACGCACCGGACCTGAGGACAGGGTTATAAATGGACGGACTCCAAGCAAGGACTGCAAGCATTATGCACTGCAAACATTTACTAATAAAATCAATTTTTTTAAATGTTCCTATTTAAAAGCATGTTGAGAAAATGTTACTATCTTTGCAAGGCTTATTAAATCTCTGGTTCTAAGACAAAAGATTTTGCACTGTGCCCTGCCAGGAGCAGACCGTCATTTGATATTTGGAGTACTTGATTTGGACGTAGATTTGCTTAACCCTCTTTGGTGTCTCCCTCGTCTTGCTCTCCACGACTGAAAGCCTGGCTTGGGGGACCCGGCTGTGGCCCTTTCTGGGGAAGATGAAAAGGAGAAAAAGGCCTGCATCTTACAGGGATGGATGTACTTGAAAGTGAATCACTTCCAGGTTCACGTGACGATGGACTGACACCAGAAAGGAGCCTGCCTGGGGGCCAGGCCATGGCGACAGAGACAATGATCAAAGCGCCCTGCCGTGGGCTGGGCAGCAGCACTCAAGGCCACCGTGGCAAGGGTGGCAATGGTCTCTCAGCACCCCTCCCGCAGAAGAACTGGGTCCTGTTCTTCCTCACCAGGTCCGGCCCTGTGTCTCAGGACACTGATTGGCACGTCTTTATCTAAAAGACAGAGTCATGCACAACGGGAGCCCCACTTAGCTGCCTCGCCATCCGGGATCCACTCCTCAGAGGCACGCTGGGCACGCAGAGTCTGTTGGGCCACACTGTGCTTGCTCTGTAGGCAGTTTCTGCTGTTCCTGCTAATTCTAAAGAGTAATCATTGCCTTTCCACACTCACCCCTCCAAAGAAACAGGATGAGATCTTCTAGCAGCTGTCATGTGAATGAAAACCTCATTCCGACTGGTTCATTTGTAACATAAAGACCATACCCATCCTGCCATGGATTCATGAATACTCGAGATAATGTCACTAATGATCCAGGCATAGTGCTCTGGACACACCAGATGCTGAATCACTGGTTTCTACGTATTCTGCTGTCTATTTTACTGGGACATGCTGTATCCTCAGCAGGACACACACACACACACACACACACACACACACACACACACAGGACTGAATGTCCAGGTCACATCTGGTGGACACGTCAAGTTAACAAAGCACTTTTCTAATATGAGTTATCTTGCTGCCAGGTGTTATGCTACAAAAAATAGACTGCACTTAGAAATATACTAAGCCACATTAGAAACAGCCCAACTCTTGTAATAAACACATTAGCAGGGAAGGACAACAGACTAAGAGTCAGGGTTTATGGTTTTCCTTTGCCAACACATATTATCTGTATGTTCAGAATATACGAAGCAGGGAGCCTTGACCAAAGATTGGCACCTCTTATAAAGATCCCTAAAGGGGACTCGTGCTATGTGCTCCTCCCCAAAGTAAGAAAGACCTCATTAGGGACGGTATTAGGAGAGAGAAGTTATAGACAGCTTCCTGTTTCGACCTCCATTAACGGACACAGATCTCTCTGATCCTCCATTCAGCAAGCCGATGAGGGACCCCTCCACCACTTCCTGAGAGATAAGTAATTCTTAGACAGGCAGAAAAAACAGAACTCAAAGCAAACACTTTAGGAACCAAGGTAGTTAAGATTCACATAACAGATTTTTGCAATTCAGCCTCCTGAGTAATAAATTGAGGTCTTGATCTCCATTTGTGTGATACTTCTGGCTATCTTTCAAGGGTTCCAGACACACTGACGATGACAGCTGTGCTACTCAGTGACTCCCCTTAAGCCCCACAATAGGGCTTCCATCATCATTTTAGGATATAAAGAATCTGAAGCTCGGTGAAGTTAAGTAATTTGTCCAGGAAAGGAAGTAGCAGAAGTGAAACTGAGCCCCAAACTTTTGGATCTTAAGCCTTGGCCCACCTTCTACCCCTCACTTGGACCACCAACTTTTCACATCACAGCCTGGAGAACTAACTTCCTTTTTGTCTTGCTTTTTTTACATCTACAAAATCAATAATGTAGACTGAATGACCAAGAAAGTCTCCAAAACAAAGCTCAGAGCTGGGATACAGCTCAGTGTTAGAGCTGCTACATAGCACACGCAAGGCCCTAGGTTTAGTCCATCTCCAGCACACGCTCCAAAAAAGGCAGGAAGGAAAGGCAGGATGGCAGGAGAAAGGAGGGAAGAAAAGAAATAAACAACAAAAGTAAAGGCCATGTTATATCCTGCGATTTCTTTTTCTTTAGCTAATGTCAATTCTCCACCAGTGCTGTGAGTCTGAGTTCTAAACTGCAGAAAGTAAACTGTTTCCTAAAGTGGAGTTTTATACACATCATTATAAAGAATTATGTGTTTGTAATTCCATGAATTAATGATTTAAAGTAAATAGAAGCAGAGCTGCTCTGCACTGAACAGTGAGAATATGTGGCTAAATACTTTCCGTGGTCATCAGCATCCTACTAGGATGGGAGATGACGTCTCAGAATGTCAAATCAGAGCAGCCTAAAACTCACCTAGAAAATTACTGAGGAATCGAGAATAATGTGAACTTCGAAGGCAGAAGGACGGTGTCTAAGTCCTCCCCATCATATCTTTGAACTATGTAAAGTGGGCAAGTCATTTACCATTTCTGACTGTCATCTGTGAATATCAGGAGTCGTGCTGTCTTCATCGTAGCTCTGAAGCAAATTGTTTGGGAAAATGTCCAACACTGTACGGATGCTACCATCACTATTAATTAGGTAGCATTCTTTTCTCCTTCATAAGACCATGGCTTCCTGTCACATAGAAGCGAAATTTACCCGCGAACACCTTCTTACAGATAACTTAGTGACTCAGAGAAACCTCATAGAAATTCACAAATTCAGATGAAACAGGGTTAAAGACAAGTGCAGTGGAGAAGGCTGGTTCTTGGGATGATGCTGAGAGTCTTTCCCCAGGGACTGAGCTGTCTGCAGGGCAGGGATGAACTTTCCAAGCCCAACAGCTTCTCCACAACTCCCTAACCTGCTAACACCCTCCACGCACATGTGTTTTCGATGTCATGCAACTTTATGCTGTGTTCTAAAATGCTTGCATGTGACAGAGAGCTTAATGTAAATACAGAATGTTGGAACACTGGTCACTCTTCCGTCTTCTGCCCTGAGCAGACTGAATGTAGTTTTTCTAACAAGTTTTTTGATTCCTCTTAGAAAACATGCCTCCTTTATGACCGTTAGCCTTCCCAGAAAGAATTGGTCACTTTCTCTGCGTTTCCATTGCAACTTGTATTATTGTATTTATGGCTGATTCCCATTATTCCTGCAAGTTATTTTCTATGAATCACCATAAATGCTGAATTAGCAAATCTTGAAACACTGCTTTTAGGTGAAAGGGTCCTGTTCCCAGTGCATGGGAACTCTGCTTGTAGCGTTGTCAACCGATCGATGCATGACCTTGTTTTATGTGTGTTTATGTTTAAAGATTGCTTATCTAATATATATAAACATATAGTTGACTCATTAACACTCAGCTTCCTGCCAGCAGCGCTCTATCTCATGACTGAACAAAGCTTATCTAGCACATACATTTAATCTGTAAGACATTTCACAGCCTTCTTCCTTTCCTGTGCTCGAGAATGCTAAGAAGCACTCTCACACTGCTTTAGGGACACTTTAAATGGAGAAATAACCACAGAGATGCAAAAAATAAAAATCGTTAAAAGCACAGCTGTAAAAAGACCTTGAAATGGACGTTGGCTTATCACATAAAAGTGGAAACACGAAGACAGATTGACAACTTATTCCATCGTAGCTGGGGGCCAGGGTCTGCGTGACTCAAATATTTTGCTACTCTGTATATATTTGTGAGTGTCTGTGCAAGTTTTGTAAATATTGGTTTTGCCATTACAAATAAATTTTAGCAAGTTAACAAATTGTTAGATATGGAATCCATATTATTGAGGACCAACCGCATTTATCTAAATGGCATTGCACTACTGATTGAAATATCTGCTCCATTTTAAGGCAAAGCCTCTGAAAATAGAGGTAGGCCTTCCTGCTGGTTTGGGAGTTTTTATATTTTATTTTGTTTTATTTCTTGTTGGTTCACATATAGTATCACATCTTGGTCATTTTTACTTCTCCTTTTCCCCTAGTTTCCTACCATCTCTCTTATTTTCCTCTTTAAATTATGTATATTTTGGGTTTCTCACACAAGCAAAACCATGGAACATGTATCCTTCTTTGTATGATTTATTCCACTTAACATTATAGTGTCAGCCAGGTGTGGTGGCGCACGCCTGTAATCCCAGCACTTGGAAGGCTGAGGCAGGAGAATCACTGTAAATTCAAGACCAGCCTGGGCTACATAGTGAGTTCCAGGTCAGTCTCAACTACATAGTGAGACCCTGTCTCAAAAAACAAACAAACCAAAAAAAAAAAAATTGTAGGGTCAAGATCTATTTAAAGAAAATGCAGTATATCTGCTTTTTAATTTTTTGAGCTTAGAACATCACTTTGTCTTTTATAAGCTGATTTATTCCTCAATCCTTCTAGTGATCCAATTCCTAAGTCCAGGAATAGAAATCATCTTCACGCCATATTTTACAGTAAAATCTCAATACAGACAATGTCACTCTAGCTAAATTAAGTTGGAATGTCACTGCTGCCACAGCATGTTTTTATAATCTCTGCCTGATACTCCCTCATCCTCCGTTGAGGACTTGCCAAATGCTCTCTGCTCAAGACTTCAATCCATCAACTCTCTGTAGATATTTCCAAGATTTTTAAGATCAAGATCACATAATGAAGAATCTTTGTCATTTTCATATATTTTCTCTTTATTTTCTTTTCTTAAATGCATTTCCCCTTTTGGACATTTTCCCAATTTTTCTATATCTTTGCTTCCCCTTCCTTCTGCCTACATTCTGTCCCTCATCTTTTATCACCCAGCCCCTGGCTTCTGCCTAGAACCTTCACTTGAACCAGAGTCATCAAAGCCTACTGGTCTTTCTTCAGTCTGCAACCACAGGAGTCCTGACATCTGGCCCCATTGCTACTTCCTCCTGCCTAAATGCTCTGTTACCTTCCTGGCAGAACTGTGACCTTTCATTCTTGTCTCTAATTATTCTCTTGGCCTCTTTGGAGTGCTCCCTAAGTGTCTACACTATGTCTCTTCTAGTTTTCCTCCGTTTTGCAATAGATATTCTGGTGCAGGGGAAGCATCAGCTTTCAGCTAAGCAGCACTGGGCTTCACTTCTAGTTTCTCACAGTTCTAACTAAAATGACATTGGAAAGTTGCCCCTCTGAATCTCAGGAATCCTACTATAGAAGGATACTGTGAAGGTAAATGAAAGTAGATCAGTTCCTGGCATAAATTAAGTGGTCAATAAAAGATAGTTCTTCCTTCTATGGAGCTTTACTTTCATTCCATTGTCCTCCCCCTGTGATCTTATCAATCCCTGTGCTTGCCTGATGGATTAGATTACCCTAGAGAGGGGCCGTCCCTTTGAAAGAGAGGTCTTGGCAGACAGGTCCAGCTGGAAGACGTCTCATCTGGAGGTTGTTCCTAAAATCTGAATCATAGGAGGGAGAACACTACACCCAATGTGACGCTGAGGATGGGTGTTGAGAGAAAACAAATTCATGTGACAAAATGAAAACTGACAGGAACATAAACAGAGACTAGAATAAGTGGTTAGCTTGGAGATCATTTAAAAGGTAATATAATGAGATATCTGTAGATAAAAGCAGATGTTCCTCAATCTAAGAATAGCAACAACTTGCTCATTTGGTAAGAAGTCCTTTTTTAAATTAATTTTATTGGTACACTTTAGATATACATAATGATCCCATTCATCATACGGAATGTGTACCTATACATAACATATCTTGATTCTTTTTTCTTTCTGCCCAATCCCTTCTCCTTCCTTGAACCCCTCTTCTCCTCCGTATTTACCGAAGGGAAGTTTTTTATTTGCCCCCCCCCCGGCCTCTTTGTCACAGTGTTACCGCTCCTTGGGAGGCAGCAGGTGTATGCGATGAAAAGAGGATGGCCTTGGAATGAGACAGAAGCAACCTGAAACCTCACAGCGGTCACCTAGAGCCTGAAATCCTACACAAGCACCTTAAAGAGGCTAAATATAACAGAGAGGTTAGGAGCACAAACTCAGCGTCATATCCGAGTAACAGCAAACCCCAGCTCAGCCACTTACTAACCGTGAAACCCTGAACAGTTTCCTGATCCATAATACAAAGGCAATAATAGCATTTATCTTTAAAGGCGTTTTGAAGATCAAATGACTTAATGTCTCTAAAGGATGTAGAAGTATATCTTTCCTGCTATTAGCATTTTTAAAGTTGTTTGTGAGTAAATGAACTTAATCGCATTGGTCTCATCTTTAAATATGTGAAGTAAGAAAAATGCAACCTCAAGGATTTGGTTCAAGGGTTAAGTAGATAGGGTACAACTCTGAGAGTACCTGGCCCAAAGAAAACAGTCAATAATTAGGACTTAAATAAATGACATAAACTCGGTGAGATGCCTAAGACTTCTAATATAATTCTGCAAATCTTTGCACATTTCTGTAACTTTCATCCCAGACTTACCCCTAAGCGCTAGTGACATCTTCCGATCTGTGTACTAAATATACACACCTGGATTTCACAAGGCAACACAACCTCAATAAATTCAGAGCTGAGCTCTCTACTTGCTTTTTCCCCTTTTATTTTGCAGTAAAGATCTCTAGGATCCATAGTGAAAGAAAACCTGAATACTCAGCTTTAAGGGAGTTTAAATGGACCAAAGGCCTTAACAGATCCACATCAAAGGAAATAGGCAGATGACATGCACAGAAAAAGATGATTCAAACCATATATCGTTGGAGAAGTGCAAATTAAAACAGTACAGATTAGAACGGCCGAGCTTCAGGACACTGACAGTATCAAGTGCTGATGAGGATGTGAAAAAACAGGAAATTTCATTCACTGATGCTAGGAATAGAAAATGGAGCACAGCAGATGTCAGCTTTGTTAGGCGACAAGTTAAACAGTAGCAGTGCTGGAGACAGGCGGCTGTGTGGGCTCAATGAAAAACAAAGGACGTGATTTTTTTTTCACTTTTCCCTTCATTTTCTTAACCATTAGCTATTGATTAAAATACCAACAAGCTTGTGTTTTAAGCCATAGCCTGAAAAAAATGTAGCCTCCTCTGAGCTTGCTGATAAGGCTCTGGGTATCCCTTCAAGACCCATACGCAGCCCAGGCCTAAATCTGGCTCAGCCACTCCCTTTCACCTGCCTACCTTTGCACCTGAAGGTGTATTCTCTCTACCACTCTGGATATCAGTCATTTTTGCAATAAACTCTACTTATCCGCTACAGGACTGCCTGTGTGTCTTGTCTGAAATCCTTCATCCTAGACAGAAAGAACCAAAAAGCGAGCATCGCTGGTTCCTCGTGGTGTTAGGACCAGGCTTCCCAGTGATGATATTGGCTGTTTAAAAACTACACATGCAAAAAATAAAAATAAAAAATAAAAACTACACTTGATGTCATCACATGAGTCTGCAGTTAGGCTCCTTAGTATCTCCCCAAAGGGTAGAAATATATCACACACAAAATCCTGAACATTGATATTTATTCATAATTGCCAGAACATGGAAGCAATGAAGATGTTTTACGGTAGATAAAATGGAAAATAAATTAGGGTACATCCAGATAACTGAATATTAGTCATCACTAAAAACAAATGAGCTCTCGAGGCATGAAAAATCCAGAGAAATCTTAACCCCAGTTTAGCAAAAAAGAAAACACACCATCAAAGAAGGCTAAAAATTCCTTGAGTTCAACTATATGAAAAAAGTAAAATGATTCAGACACTAAAAAGTTCTGTGGTTGCCAGAGACTGTGGGTTTGAGGAGGAATGAACACGTGGAGCTAGAGGATTTTTAGGGCCTTGAAAATACTGGGTGATACCATAATGTTGATCCAAGGGATTGTATGCTAATCCAAATCCATGAAAAGTATACTGCCAAGATTAAACTCCAACTTAAACTATGAATTTTGAGCAATTGTGATTTGTCAGTGTGGGTTCATCAGTTGAAGCAAATGTACCCTCAGGAGGTAGATATTCAAAGGAAAAAGACTGTGAACCTGGATGACAGGGCATATTTGGGAAATCTCTGTACCTTCCTCTCAGTTTTGCTGTGATCGTAAAACTTCTCCAAAAAATAGTCCTAAAAATGGACAAAAGTCTTGTGTAGGTATTTCTCAAAATATATGGTAGTGGCCAACAGGTATATTTTTAAAAGCTCAATATCACTAATAATAGGGGAAATACAAATTAAAATCCCATTTTGTTTTAGGACCCTCCATAACTGTTTTCCATAGTGACTGTACTAATTTACATTCCTACCAACAATGTATTGAAGTTCCTTTTATTTTATAAGCTTACCAAACTCCTTTGGCTTGTGTGCTTGTTTTGCTTTTTGTGTGTGTGTGCTGTGTTGTATTACATGTTGCTGGGTTTTTTCTTTATTGTTATCATGTCCTTTCTAACTGAGGTAAGATGGTTTGAGTTGCATTTCTTTGATAGCCAATGACAGTGGCATTATTTTCATATATTTATTCACCCTTGGAATATCTTTTTGTGAGAAGTAGCAATTCAGATTATTTTCCCACTTTTCCTGGATTTTTTTCTTCATTTTATTGGCATATTTTAGATATACATGATGATAACATTTATCATAGAGAATTTGTGCCTATACATGATATATCTTGTTTATTTTTTCCCATTCCCTTCTCCCTTCAATGTTACTGCCCCTTCTTATTTACAAAATCTTTGCTTCCACTTTTCCTTCTATTCTCTTTGTTTTCCCTTCCTTCTTTTCCCCCTCCTTTCTCCCTTGTTCCCTTTCCCATTTGAACTTTCTCACCATGTACTAAGTTAAAATCAAAATGGATCAAATATCTAAATATTAAAGCCGAAACCCTAATTCTACTGGAAGATAGATAGAAGAGGTAGAACTCTTAAAGATATAGGTATAGACAAAGACTTCATGAACAAAACCCTGATCCCACAGAGAATAATACCAAAAAATCAACAAATGGTATCTCATCTTATCAAAGAGTTTTTGTACAGCAAAAGAAACCAACAGAGTGAAGAGATAACCCACAGAAAGGGAAGAAAAAAATTTTGCCAGGTATTACTCTGACAAAGGGCTAATGTCGAGAATACATCTATCCATTTTTAATTGGATTGCTTGTGTGTTTTGTTTGTTGAGTTCTTTATATAATGTGCACACTAATCCTCTGTCAGACAGATATCTAGAAAATATTTTCCCTATTCTGTATATTGCCTCCTTACACTATTAATTATTTCCTTGGCTGAACAGAAGGCTTTTAGCTTGATGTAATCCCATTTGGCACTTTTTACTTTTGTTTCCTGTGCTTTCAGAGTTCTACCCAGAAAATCACCACCTGTACCAGTATCTTGATGTGTTTCCCTGGCTTTCCTCCAGAGCTCCTTCAGAGCTTCAAGTTCAGGTTTTTGATGCATCTTGAGTTGGTTTTTGTAAAGGGTGAAAAACAAAATCATGTTGTAATCTTTTATAGGTGGGTATCCAGTTCTCCCAGCACCATTTGTTTGGTGAATTGAGACTATTAACATTGATAGTTATAACTGATGTGTATTGACTTATCCTTGTCATGATCTTTTCCTGTTGGATCACCTGCCCTTTGCATTTAATTTCTTGTCTTGCCCAATGGATTCATTATGTTGGGTTTTGCAGGGTTGTGACCTGAATTGTCTTTTCCTAGGATATTGTTTAAAAATTTTTGCTGTTTTTTTTGGTTTTGTTTTTTGTTTGGTTTTTTGGGGTTTTTGAGACAGGGTCTCACTGTGTAGTTGAGACTGACCTGGAACTCACTATGTAGCCCAGGCCGGTCTTGAACTCACAGCAATCCTCCTGCCTCAGCCTCTCGGAGTGCTGGGATTACAGGTGTGCACCACCCCACCTGGCTGAAGTGCTGCTTTGATATTCATAAAGTTCCTCAGATATTCTTTGTTGTGAAAGTATCTTATTTCTCCAACAATTTTGAAGAGAGTTTTGCAGGATACATGAATCTGGGTTGGAGGCTGTTTTCTTTTAAGGCTTGAAATACCTCACTCCAGGCTCTCCTTGACTTGAAGGATTGTGTTGAGAAGCCTGCTGTGATTATGATGGGTTTTCCTTTGTATGTGATTTGTTTCTTTTCTCTAACTGCTTGTAATATTCTGTTCTTCTGTTGGTTTCTATAATCTTGACTATTATATGCCTAAGTGTAGAGTTTTGTTTTGTTTTTTTTTTATCATGGTTAGTTGGAGTCCTATATGCCTTACTTCAAATTCTTTTCCCTTGCTTGGGAAGTTTCCTGTCATTACTTCTATGAACAGTTTTTTTTATGTAATTTGCACTATCTCCTGTTTCTTCATTGACTCCAATCAATCTTAAGTTATTCTTCTTTGCATCATCTAGCAGCTTCTGCCCAGTACCATTTGTTAAAAAGTCTGTCCTTTCTCCACTGTGTTTTTGCTGTCTTTGACAAGAATCATTTGGTTATAGATGTATGGGTTTAGTTCTGTGATTTCTATGCTATTCTATTCATTTTATGTCAGTACTATGCTATTTTGGTTAGTATGGCTCTGTAGTGTGAAATTAAGTATAGTAATGCTCCACATTTGCTTTTTTGTTGTTGTTGTTCAAGTTTGCTTGGTATTCAGGGTCTTCTGTGCTTTCATGTGAATTTTAGGATTTTTTTCTATATCTGTAAGGAATATCATTGGTATTTTAAAAAGGACTGCATTAATTTATATATTTCTTTTGGTAGTGTGAACATTTTAATAATATTAATTCTTTCAAACCATGTAAATGGAAGGTTTTTCTACCACTTAGTGTCTTCTTCAATATCTTTCATTAATGTTTTATAATTTTATTGTAGAGGTTTTTCACTCCATTGTTGTTTATTCTTGGTGTGTGTGTGTGTGTGTGTGTGTGTGTTGTGAATGGGATTTTTTAATGATTTCTTTCCTAGAAAATGTATTATTAGTGTATAGAATATTTAAAACAGGAAAATATTGATATTTACCTTTTTACCCTGTTATTTTACTGAATTGATTTACCAATAGTAATAGTCTTTGGTGGAGTTCTTAGATTTTTCTAAAATATATAGAATCTTATCATCTGCTAACAGTGGTGATTCAACTTCTTCCTTTCATATGTATAGGCCTTCTATTTCTTTACTTTGCCTAATTATACATCAAAAAATTCATACACCATGATCAAACTGGTTTCATTCCAGAGATGAAAGGATGGTTCAACATACAAATCATAAAGGATAAAAATCATACAATCATTTCAATACATAGTTAAATTGCATTTTATAAAATTCAACATCCCTTTATGATAGAAACCTTGAACAGATTAGTATAGAAAGTTCATATGTTAATATAATAAAAGCTTTATATTAAAAAAATAACCAACATCATAATGAGTAGGGAAAAACTGAAAATGTCTTCTCTAACATCAGGAACAAGAAAAGGGGTGTCAACTCTCACTGCTTTTATTCAATGTAATGCTAGAAATTTTAGTCAGAGCAATTAGGCAAATGAATAAATCATATGTTCTTGCCTCATACAAAAGAAAAGAAGAGAGGGAGAAGGGTAAGAGGGAGGGAGGGAAAGGGAAAGGGGAAGGAAGGAAGGAATGGAGGGAGGGAGGGAGGGAGGAAAGACATGGTGACTGTGAGGAAATAAATATACTACTTTGCTTAGGTGATTATTTTACAATGTATGAATATATAAAACACATCAAATTATACAATTTAAAAATAAACATTTGGAGTACATCATCTCCATGTAAATGCTTATCAATGATATCTTTGTTTCATAAATTTAAAAAATGAGGTTTAAGGATGGCAGAAAAAGGAGAGAAAGAAAAAAACACACTTGAATCCACAGAGTAGGTAATGAATAGAGCTAGGAATTTCATCTGTTACAGTAAACAACAACATTTAATTATCATTAGATCCTAGGCATAATTCTAGGATGCTGAAAGAACAGCAGGGAGAGTCAAGAGAGCTCCTGCTATCATAGAGATAAGAGATATCAACCAAACAAGCACATAGTTCACTGTTTAGTTACAATCTGGGAAAAGTGAAGAAAGGAACAGTATGCATTATATAACTCTTGACCCTCACCTAGTTAGGGAGGTCAAAAAGGCTCAGCCCCAAGAATGTGTTACTTCTTCATTTTTCTGAATAAACTGAGATTAAATGGGAAAAAAGAATTGCACTAGAAGTGAAAGTTTTTGAAATATGTTTAATAGATAAAATCACAGTGTTTTCTAGCAAGAGGATAAAGGCAGAAACCGTTGTGGAGGAGGGTGCTAGCTTTCTGGCTGATCTTGCTGGATGGTTGTCATTCAATGAGGTCAAGACAGTGGGAGGAGCTTGGATAGGAAACCAGAAGGGAAATCATAACTTTGCTTTGGGACACAGTAAGTACAAGATGCCTCTGAATAATTCTGGGAGAGAGTTTGAATGAGGAATTGGAAAGGAGACTTGACTGATATGGATTTGTAAGCCATCAACACAAAGACAATGAAACTGAAGCCATGCAGACAATGCAATTGTTAAAGAGAAATCAAGAAACAAGAAAATTACCCATGATGGAGTTTAATGAACTCCAATTTGTCCTGGACAGAAAGAGGAGAATAAGCCTCTAAAGAATGTTGAAACCAAGGAGCGTATTGTTTCATTTAACACAAAACGAAGAGTATGTCTCAAGAATATAGAATTCTTTTTTTTTTTTCTTTTGGCAAGTGAGATTAGAGTTGAAATACATTCTTTGGGTGTAGCAGTTTGAACATCACTAGTGACATTTAGTAAGTTCCCTTTTGATGAACCATGATGGCCCAAGCCAGATTAAAATGACTGATTGGTGATTGAAAGGATGATTAGTGACTACATATTGGTTGACAAAAAAGATAGCAGTAGGTTGTAGCTGGAGGGAAGGTTCTATAGCAAGGGCCACAATTCTAAGCACTTCACTATTTCACCTCCCTTTGTATTGGCTGCCTTTTTTCTTTTTTCCACTACGACTTAATAATAGAAATGGATCCTTTGTAATTTTTAACTAACTAACCCATTAGGTTTAGACTATAGCATGACATGTAGTAGTGTCTCAATTACTTATTAAAGGAGAGATGGAAGGAGGAAGGAACACAGGAAGAGAAGAAGGAAGGAAGGAAGGGGAATGGGAGAGGGCAGGGGAGAGGAGGGGAGAAGAATGGAACAGAATGGAATGGAAAGGAAAGGAAAGGAGGAAAGAAAGAAGGAAAAGAGAATGATACAGGAGCTATGCGCATGGCTCTTTTTATTCTGGGAGCTAAGGGAAAGGTTGGCCAATCAATTATCAAGAGTAAACGTCTCTGAAACAAATTGCATAAAATATCTAAATTGCACCCTCTTCTCCATGCTTTCTTCTGCCTAGTAAGAAAA
This sequence comes from Fukomys damarensis, assembly GCF_012274545.1. Classification (NCBI taxonomy): domain Eukaryota; kingdom Metazoa; phylum Chordata; class Mammalia; order Rodentia; family Bathyergidae; genus Fukomys; species Fukomys damarensis. Next base: position 9,648,858 of record NW_022900947.1, read on the forward strand.
AGTCTTTTGGGAAAATACCCCAAACTGATTTCTATGAATAACTACTTTTATGATTATGCAATGTAAAGTAAATTTGCAAAATCAATTTGGGGGAGACAAATCACGCGTTTAAAAATTACAGCAGCAAGAATTTTGTGTGGAATCCAAATTCTTGAAAAGGTGCTAGGTGACTGTGAACATGGTGATTTATGTCTGCTACTAAGTCACGGCATTGTCTTCAGGGTCCTGGGGACTTTGTTTCTCTACTTAATGACACCGCTCTGCTCCCTCCGACTTGCACCTGGGCACCTGTCACAAGACTGCGTTGGGGTAACAGATCATCATGGTGCTTGGGAAAAGCTCACTCAGTCTCTGAAAGATCTTGCTAGGGTGTGTTTGCCTGGTTTTGAAAACTTGCACACTTCATTTCATTGTTTTAAAAGCTGTAAGTCTTTCCATGCAAACCAGAGTACACAATAACCAAATTTAATATTTTTGGCTCTGCTCTTCTGAACCCAAATCATGATACAGTTTGTTTATACAGAGTTTATTAAATCTCCTCATATTATTGTATTGATTTAGCTAACATCATAAATTTTTGCTTTTGTTTTAGCCACACTTAAACAGGGAAAACACAATCTGGTATGTAGAATGCATGCACTGTTTGGACAGATGATTAGGAGCAAAACAAAATAGGCTTAGGATGTTTCAGTGTCTACTTTCAGGAGAAGAAAAAGCCATCAGAATTACTGTCCCAGCAAGCTTGTAAGAATCAGTATATTCAATCCATAGCCCCTTTAGAAAACTGGGCTTGCTAAATTGTCAATATGTTTCCTGCCATCTATTGATTGTCTAAGAAAATGCAATGCAAATTGTCTACTCAGTTGTTTTTGCTTTATGTAGTGAATGGAATGTGGTCCCCAGTGTGGGGACAGTTTAGCAACTGAATTAAGCAGGATCTCAGTAGGTCACCTTACTCAGAGCCTGTGACTTTAATATTTTACTTCTGATTGCCTGATTCTGGCTCCCAACTGTTCACCTTGCTCCTTCATGCTTACTTCCTCCCTTACTTTCAGACTTCTAAACCCCCTTTGATGCAACACTGAAAACATTTTCTTCAGCCATGACCTTCCCTTTTCCTGTGAAACCAATGAGTTACATCGGATTCCTGACTCCCATGTCCTCTATGGGCAAATGTCAGAACCAACCAGCCGCACCCAGGAGAACATGCTTCTCCCTCCACACCTCGATCAGGATCTCTCCAGACCTAGAAAATGAGACCGAAGAGAAACAAGGAAAGGAGACTTGGGCTGTGAGATTTTCCTTCAGCATAACCTCAGCTCCCACCTTTCTAACCCCACCTTCTGCAGAGGAGCAAAAGGACTTTCCAAGAAGAGAAGTGGAACAATGGCTTTGCATATGTGTGACAACTGCCCTGAACTTGTTCCTGGCTCCCTAAGGACCATGAATGTGTCACAATTTGTGCCTAGAACAGTTCTAAGGGATGACCAGGTGCTGCATCATGGAACTGATTCTTTTGAAGCATGGGGTGCACTTTGCAGAAGGGAATGATGTCTATGTACAGCCTGGAGGAAGAGAGACTCTGCCCTCAACACATGTGACGGTCAAGCACAGGGTTCTGCAGTGCAGTCTGCACACCTTCTCGTGGCCCCAACCTTCTGGGTTGTTTTGATTCACACCTAGGAGAGATGTGGAGGGAGCAAGCCCTCTCCCAGGGTTGATGATGCTCCCACACAGCCTCTCTGAGAACACTGCTGAGGACTTTCCACCCCGGGGTCTCCTGAGAGTCTCCCCTCAGCCATAGGCAGCAATTCACTAGTCCCTTTCCACAGATAGAGAAGTTGATGATCAGACGTCCCAAGGCTGAAACTCTGGCTGGTGCAGAGCCAGAAATTTTACCTGTTTCTGTCTAGGGCTAAAGCCTCTGATGCGATTTTGGCTTGGTAAGACACACACACCCAACCAGATGACTAGTAGGGTGATAAAATCCAGTGAGTCACTCTCGGGTTGTAAAATCATTTCATGTCCTTGTTAGTTTACACACAGAGTATAGCAACTATGTTTTCTGTAGTGAGCTTGGCAGGGTGAGGGTTAGGACAAGCATGGACAAAGGGTTCACTTGACAAAGAAGGCAAAACCACAGGAAATGTTCTCTACAAGTCCGTCAGCTCCCTAAATAGGTGAAGGAAACTCTTCTCCAGCCCTCCACTTAAAACTCTCTGCAAAAGGAGTTAAAGCCAAATGCATGCAATGTGAGCCACATACTCAGGGAGCAAACATAATGCCCAATACAAGATTTGCTGGTGGATAATCTTGCAATTTTCTAAGACATTCAATACAATCTTTTCAGTGAATTGGATAAATAAAAGAGCAGGTTGCATTTAGCCAGAGAAATGATAGACTGTGTTGTGTTTTTTCCCAATATTTGAAAAGCGGTGATGTGTAATAGTCTTGGCCTGCAATCTTATGGAAATTCACATAACGGTTCCCTTCCACTCATAAGCTATTTCCTTCCTGAAAGGCTTAAGGAGATGAGCAACTGCACCCCTGCTGTCTTCTTCAGGGTCTGTGTGAAGAATGACTTGGAACCAATTTGAAGACGTTGTCTACTTAGGTCAGTTGTAAAGGTCAGTTGTTCAACCTCTGATACACAGCTTTACAAAAAAACAAAAAGTAAGACTACATAGTCTGTTATTCAGACCATGAGTAAAAGCATAATTGTAGCTTGGTGGGCCAATTTACTCTTATATTTTCAAGAAGTTATATAACCTTCTGGGAAAACAGTGAGATTCCCAAAGCCCTAGGACAACTGGCTGGATCTTCCCTGGAAGATAATGAGCTAAAATGGTACTTTTAAAAGGAAAAGTCATCTCTCAATTTTGCACAGCAGGTCTGGGGTGAAATGCAAGATGACACCACACCCTTTCTGAGCCACTAGTGTCCTGTCATCCACTCACACGTGTGCTAGACGGAAGGGACACCGTGCCAGCTGGAGAGACCCAGCTGATCAGATGCCTGTGCAGATGGAGCCCTGAGCCCGGCCTCCCAGAAGGAAGGTGGGGACAGAGACAACGGTCAACGTGTGTGTGATGGATCTATAGCTTTGTCATCAGTGATAAGTCACACATTAATTTTCTTGTGATGCTTTTATGTGCTGGCAGCTCTTTGGCACAAGCCTAACTTCACTGAAATGGAAAATAATACTCAGGAAATCCGCCCAGGCTGTCAGCTATGACTGATGGCTTAGGAGGGATTTTGTATTATTCAGGTTACCATTGTAATTGAATAAAAGACAGAGGTGGAGATGGCGTCATTTGGGATCCTGAATTCCCTTCAGCAAGTGAGCGCCAAACAACAGATTGAGCTAGATGTGCTTAAAGATCTCAAGATAATGTAAATATATAAAATAACATAATAGTAATAATTCCGTGCCTAGAATAAGCCTTTGCACCTGGCAGGTACTTTGTTTATATCTGCTATGTAAACAAGGGCATAGTGAACTCATTTTTTAAAATTATCATATGTTGACTCAAGACCACAAAATGCATTTGGGTTTAAAACAAATCGATCTTTTAATAATATGCTGTTGAGTGCTCAAAGGGGCCTACAAAGAACCTTACTGTTGATATCTGAAGAATCTGAGTTATGAAGTAGTAAAGTGACTTGGAAAAAATAACATTCAATAAATCATGGATGAAGTAAAGAGAAAACCTATATCAAACTTCCTGCTTCCCTCCCAGAGAACATTCTGGAGTCCTCACTGCTTCCGGAAGCTTGTTGCTAGAAGCTCCTCCTCATGTAAGAATACCAGCAAGAAACTTGACTTTCACACAGTGATCCAGAGCAAGTCTGTCTCTGACCCATTTATGAGGAATGGTGCCCAAGAGAACTTTCCTTTCTCTTTTATCACAAAGCTAAATTCTACCCCTATTCCTCTAGTGCCTCTGATAAACGACAAATGTTGACACTTTTAGTGGATTTTGACCCAGTCAACTTTTACTCACTCCAGACAAATGCCAGAATTCGTCTGCCCAGCCCAGAAATTATCAACTTCACCCTCCACACCATCACCTAGGGACCAGAATGGCTCTGAAACCACTGGCAGGAAAGAGCCATTAGCTCTGAAGAAAGCAGCAAGAGGCGTGATGCCAGCGCTCCCTGTCCTTCCTCTTCTGCAGCCAAGCACCGGGGCCTCTCCCAGAGAGACGTGGGCCAGCTCAAGCCTGGTTGGAGCCACCCCTGAGCATGCTGCTGGCTCCCTAAGGGCCCTACTCATCCCTGGGTTCAAGAGAAAATACCTTCAGGGACAGGCTGAACATTTCATCATGGAATGCTTCATCCTGGACCTTGTGCTTTGTGATATTAAACGAATCACTCTCTCTTACCTTTATATGAAAGGAACTCAATATTCAGGTAAAGTGGAGAAGAACAATCAATGTTTTAAAGTGGAAGCCCTCCATGTATTATTTATTTCTTAAAAGTGATACTTAGAAAGGAAAATGAGTCAGGAGGTGAGGGGTATTCTTCATTTTTTATAGTAGCACTGACTGTTTTGTTGCAAGCCATTTTCTTTATTGTGGCTCAGACCATGTGGTTAAACAGTTGTCTTGTACCAAATGATTATTCCAGCTTGGAAAATGAAGAACCTCTCGACAAAAAATGGGTATTTTCAAAATCTCTTGGTTCAAATACATGTAGACCTGCACGAGCTCAGGCAAATGAATCTCAGAGTCTGAACTGTTCCTTCTGCAAGGTGACCTTTCAGATCTTCTAGGCCTATGTGTTAAAGGAAATAAGATACTAGGAGGACCTGCCTCGAGGGGTTGTTATAAATATTTAAAACTTTAATAAACCTGAAGCGCTTCTGAGAGTGCCTGACACATAGTAAACACGTTCAGGGCTGTGCAGTGCAGTTCTACTCTTTCTATTGACTGTGTTTGTTCTGTTCCAGAGAACACAGCCAACGCGGACCAGACACCAGCTATCAAAGTCACTGCTCCTGCTCCGGAAGAAGGTGCAGCCCCTAAGAGACAGACCCGCATGTAGCTCATTTCACTACTGATCAGTTTGCCACACAGTTCCAGAGTCCTACCATGTGCGAGCACCCCTGCAGAGGGCTCACAAAACACAGATGGACGCAGTGTGGGTCCTGGTTATTTCCTCCCTGTCAGGCTTAAATTGATGAGCAATTGCACCCCTGCCGTCTTCCTCAGGGTTGGGGTGAAAAGTGTCTTGGAACCAATTCTAAGATGTTGTCTACTTAGATCAGTTGTAAAGTCTTAGGTGCAACCTCTGATGAAAAGCTTTGCCAAAAGAAGGAAGCCTGTTGACTCCAGTATTCAGACTACAGGGAAAAGCGTAACTGTTGCTGTGTAGACAATTTAATATGACTAACTTTTTCAAGCAGTTAATAACTATTGTCCCTCAAGTGAGGGACCTTGATTTAGGCCTGTAGTTTCAGTTGCCAGTGGTGTGAGCACCACAAAATTACTAAATCTCAGGCCCTCCCATTTTCTCATCAGCAAATGGCACTGACCTCAAACCAGTAGCACAAGCCCCACTGAAGTGCTGTGAGCTTTGGATGAGATGCCACACATGAAGCCCCGGCGCAGGACACAGCACAGTTAAACCAGACTGAGGCTGCTGCTAGGCAATTACAATAAAGGGTAGCAAATGCCCTGAAATCAGAGAAACCCAAGGTACAAGGAGCAAGGGAGGAGACACATCTGACTCAGACTCAGGGATGCTTTCTGGAGGAGGAGCTACAGAGGTGACTCTCCAAGAACAAGCAAAGGCAGCTAGGTGTGACATTAAACAACATTCCAAGGAGACAAAACAGGCAGCCAGGAAATGTCATGCAGAGAGCGCCTTCTACAGTTTTCTCACTGCAGGGTACCTACAAGATAACAACTCTGCTGCCTATCCCGGGTCAAAGGAAGGTGAATCATCCCAAAGTTTAAACACTGGAGTTTGAGTTAATTGTCCACATGAGAGCAGCCTAGCTCCAAATGCAGAGCCAAATCCCTTGGATTTGTTTATTACAGTGGGACTTAGAGGTGAAGATGGAAGGCCCATCCCTGGAGTGTCCTCAATCCTTGCCACCTGCATTTGATGTGCAAATTGACACAAAATAAAGCCCTGGCTTGGCAAAGCTAGACTTGAGGGCTCCAAATTTGAGCTATTCCATACCGCTTCATGCTGCTTCCCCAAAGAAAATTAGCACAGCTAGGACACCTAGCAGGAGGCAGGTCAGCACGTGCTCTGTCTAGGAAATCGGCAGGCTTTAACATCCTGGCCACCTCTCCCTGTGAGGTCTAATCACAATATCAAAAACAATTCTACTTTGCAGACATCTGCAGCAAAGGCCTGCTGTTCAGCGATGCTCAAGATACCTCCAAAGACAGAGAGCAAAAGTTTTCTGCAACAAATGACCCCAAGAAGCAAAGTCCGTCTCAGACTCCTCAACTAGCATTCAACTAGAAGTCAGATGTCTCTAAAGATATTTCCTGTCCTGCTGGGCTGGGGACAGGAGTCAGTGACAATACAAGCCTACGTTTCCAAGGGGTTTCAAAAACAAGGGGAGGAAGATGACAAGAAGGACCACAGTGAATATTCTCTTTCTCCTTTTGTTAGATCTATGGATGCTCCTGTTTAGTCCACACAGGAATCTAGTTTAGTTTGTTCAAACACTGCTCTCTACATCTTCTCTGGGTCTTTCATAAACTGACTTTTCAAGGTACGAGATGACCCAGGGAAACCTAAAGGCAGAAGTTTCCTCACTTGGAGGTAGCTCCTTACAGATGAAAAACATCAGTCCATAGCACGTGTGAATTTGCACAGGTTTTACCCCCAATGTATGTCTCTATCACGGCAGCTTCTTATCCACAATTGGGATTATCCCAGACTCTGTCCTGGGCACTTTCTTATACATTCCTCACCCTTTTTCTCCAGATAAAACCCTGCAGGCCCTCAACAGCTCTATTCTTCCTATGTGTATATTTGCAGAGAAAGTTAGGGCATGCCACAGCAACAACTCTCTGAGCCTTGGGGGTTTGAAATAAAAAAGGGCTTATTTTTCACACCAGTTGTATCAAAGATCTGGCTGACCCATGGGTTGAATATCCTCTGTGCACCAGCTCAACGTTTCTCCTTTATGTGGGGATGAGCTTCCAAGGTTTCTGTGGCAGGGGAAAATCTGGTGGTTGAATTTCACACAGGTAATTACTTGATTCACCTGGAAGTGACTCACACAGACTTCTGGCCAGATCAGTGGCCGTACTCTTGCTATGCTGCCCTGTCCTCTGTCCACTCATCTCTCTCTGAAGATTACAGAAAAGGGGAGCTGCTACCTACCTGGGGATCTCTACCCTGGGGATCTCTAGAGCTTGCTCAACCATTGCTGCAGTCGACCCCGAGTCACACACCCTGCTCACACTCCCTCAGTACCCTGTCATACCAACGGCTTCATCACATGGCCACGAGACGGAAGAAAATGTGATGCAAGGAGACACTGACTCATTAGAATGTGCTCTTTCTTGCCGCTTTTTGCAACCCTGAGGCAAGAATGTAAAGAAACTTTAACAAAACGGTTAGAAGGAGAGACATGACCCAGGTAGAAACCAGGTTTCCCATGTCAGGCCCTGGACTCGGAGGACCTTACAGCCACTGGACAGATGATGGGAAGCACCTGAGTCCTCCAGGCCCACCGAGATGCCAGCGCTGAGCAAAAAGCACACAGCTGACTGGAAGACCTGTGAGGAAATAATACACACTTGCTATGTGAGGGTTTGACATGAAGAAAAAAATCCAACTGATGCACAAGAACTGTTCTGTTGAGTAGTTTCTCTCTCTTAGTTCTTTACCTCACTGACTCTCCACTTATCCAGCCGGCTTTGGGTAAAATTGCAGCACTTTCAGGCCATAATCTTATTCACATCTTGATTTACACAAGATCATCACAATAATATTTGACTGATAGCTTCTGATTGGTGGGCTGAGGCTATCACACAATTTTTCGTTAAACTCTTTGTATTGGTCTGTGCAACAGTATATTGTACCTGTTGTACGGTTCAGCTCGGTCCTCTTTGTGTAGTAAAGCCACTGCCATTCATAGATCCTTACCATACAGCTTCAAATTTTGGTCCCCTCTCTGCCATGCCAACAAATCTTCCTAAGAGATCCGGTTTGGAACGATGAATGTTTCTATGGGTCCACATCATCACAGACCAGGCACAGTTCCTGTGCTCACAGTCCACGAGCCAGGAAGTGAATTCGTGGAGGGCAGAAAGCAGGGTGCCATTACAGTGTGCGTAGGGGAAGAGGTGTCCAGAAGAGATCGGGCGGTGTGAAGGAAGAAGAAGCCACGCGGCGTCACTGAGTACGGCTTCCTGGCAGACACATCGGAGCTGTACTGAAAAGGATGAGAGGCGGACAGAGCAGAGGAAGTCCGTGGATCGTGGGCCTGGACAGGATGAGTCATCTGCACCTCACCCATCTCCGCTCAGCCTCTGCCACCTTCCGACACAAAGGATTTTTAGGTCCGCTTTGGGATAAACACTTCTTGCCCCCTGTGCCTGCTTCTTCTCCTCCTCTGGGCCAACAGCTGTCCTACCCCGTTCCCCATCCGCACCTCCCTCCTCAGGAGCACAGTGTCTCCCTCACGTTCCTCTTTCTCCTCTCTCCTTTACCATGCAATGACTTGGAAAAGAAAGGAGAGTTCAGTTAGCAAAAAACGGTGTGAGAGAAAGTGAGAACCACCCACCGAAGGGCAGGGCTGGAAGCAGATGGGAGCCAGAGGGGATTCTAACAGGAAATTATCTTGAAATCATTAGGCTGGAGTCAAAAGTTCATGTTTCGGGAATAGGAACGGAAGGCTATCGTCAAACGCGGCGGGTACTGAATAACAGTCGTGGAGCAGTGTAGGTTTCTAACTGAAGGGCAGCAGGAAGCCTCTGAGGACTGCATCAGATGGTGCTGGGGCAGACTGGAAGCAGGGAGAGGGCCCACGAGTAGCCCTGACACAGGGTGCATAGCAATACGTGAAGCAAGACGGCTACCCCCAAATCAGTACAACATGGCATGGTCCGGGAAGAGTGGGACAGTGACCGGGAAATGCAGAGAAGACCAGTCACACTGTGCGTCCACAGCCCAAGTAATGTGTTCTCACCATTAGCCTCATTGACCTCACCATATCCATGGGAGGTAGAAATGATTACCCCATTTTGCAGCCAAGAACTGAGGTTTTGAGAAATTTAAGAACTGGAAGAAGGCCACCAGCTGGTGAGTGGTGGAACTGACGTTCAAGGCCGTACTCTGTGGCACTTAGTGGTCCAGGCCATTGGGGATTACTTGCCTCTAACCCACACCTCCACAGTAACAGTAACGGGAGGATTTTAACAGGTGAGCCTGGCCCTTTAAAGGCTCCTGTGGCCCTAATTTAGATAGAATCCTTCTCTCCGATCAGCTCAAACCAAATTCTGTTCTTCATTAGCCTCTCATCCGCAGCTCCAGGTCAAAATGAATTTCATCTCCACATTCTCTTCTTTTGAATCCACCCTCTATTTCTGTCATTAGTTTTCAGTCTAAAGTGACCACAGAGGTTTCCCTTGTCTAGTACTCCTCTGCACTTGGGTTATTATGGTTCAGTTCCTGGGGCCACACTGCTGGTGGTAAGAAGGGAGATGCCCTCTCTTCCTGAAGGAGCTGCTTAAAACCACTAATTGAGACAAATTCACTTATGTTCTCCCCATGATGCGCTCTCTCTCTCTCTCTCTCTCTCTCTCTCTCTCTCTGTCCTCATTCTTACAACCACTTTCTCATCCCCTCCAATACCAACTGTCACTTGGGTGTCCTCTGTCCTCCTTTCTACCCCTCTCGAGGCAATCCAAAGTCTTTCCCCCAGCTTGGCCTTCCCGACCTCATCCTGGGCTCACTTTACTCCCCTTCCCAGGGTCCCTTGGTCATGTCAGACCATGGATACCTGAGCTCCATCCTTCCTCCAACTCCAGTTGTTGCTGTTTCCCCTCAGGCCTGCATGTTTACCATTTCCTCTCCTCTTGTCCTCATGACTTATCAACACTTCCCGTGTCATCACTCAAGGCTGTAGGCAGAACGGTGGCCCCACACACACAAAGGTGTCCACATCCAATTCCCCCAACATTTCTGAACACGGTGCCTTACATGGTAAGGGAGACTTTGCAGGTGTGTTTAAATTAGGGACCCACAAACAGGCAGATGTGTTCTGGGTTGGTTCAGGGGTTCTGGAAATAAAGGGATGTGAGAAGAACTCAAATTGTCCCTACTGGCTTAGAAGATGGAGAAGAGAGGTCATGAGGCAAAGAAGGCAGATAACCTCTAAAAACCAGAAAAGGCACGGAGCATAGGGGTCTCCAGAACAGAACATAGCTCTGGGGATAACTTGATTTTTATTAAATGTAGTAAGACCTGTGTAGTATTGCTGGCTTACAAAACTATAGAATGACACATATATGTTGTTTAAGCCACTAAGTACATGGTAATTGGTTTGTATCAGCTATAGAAAACTGATACTGTCTGAAATCAACTAGTCTTCTCAGAGATTAAAAATGGAGTGTAGGTTATTAGAAATCACTCTAGAAACAGGAGCTTGAGGTCTTCTTCGATTAACTGAAGGCTGACCAGAAAACACTGTATGGAACCCTTTCCAGAGGGCTTCCTAAAGTAGCTGTTTCACCATCTCAGAGAGCTGGATTTTCTCTACATTTTCATGATGCATGGACCAGCACCTTTAGCAGCATCCAGAGCTTATTAGAATAAGAGGCAGGAGAAACCTGCTGACTTGGAATCTGCATCTTAATAAGATCTGCAGATGATCCAGCTGCATATTTAAGTTTGATGTACTGCTTTCCGTATCTAAAAGTGAACCTAAAAATAGTTGCCCTGATTGATTTTTTCCCTGTAGTCTCCCTGCAACATCTGTTTATACTGGTAATAGAATTTCTCCAGCCAACTTGAAATCATTTCAACTGATGGATTTCAAACATGATCACCAGAGGAATTTAATTTTAAAGATATTCTCTCAGAAATCTAGTACATATAAAAAAGAAGGTGGAACTTCCCTACTAGAAAGAGGGTGTGGGATCCACAGAATGCTGCCTGTCCCCTACCTACCATAGCCCCAATTAACAGTGTGATGTGTCTTTGAAACCTTAAGGTCTACTCACAGTCCACAAACAGATTTTATGTTAAATTACTCTTTATGTACATGGAAAAGCTAAGACTCAGAGAGAAGGGACTTTCCCAGGGTCAGGTCATAGATATGATTACTATATTGGCAAAGGTGGCCTGGAAGTCCAGGAGCTCCTCAACATGAGAATTTGTTAACAACTGCACCACATGCATGTCTTCTCTTCCAATATAATCTCTCCAGGAGGCCTTCCTCTCCTGCTGAGATCATGGTGCCCTTCAAAAGTCACTGGGAATGTGTCTGTAGCTGCCTTCATTCAATGGCTACATTCCATTTTTTAACCACATTTTTCAACTTCTTTTTCAAGTTAAGTATTTCGCTAACCAAGTCCTGTACTTGTGTTGAGTCTGCATATTAACAGAAGAACTGGAAACTTGGTGCCAGGAGGGGAACACTTTCAACTGTCTTTGAAAATAATGAAAATCAGTCACAGCAAAGTCTGGTGAATTCGTCTGTGATTATTATGAAATATACATTCCACTCACTCAAATATCAAGTACGCTCAAGGTCTCTGGAGACTAATTGACTTGTGATCCATTCTCTGACAAAAGGAAGTCAGCCTTATTAAGCATCTGCTGTCTGCCATGATTCTCTAGGATGTGCTTTTATTTCCCTTCTTGTTTGACCTTGGTAGTAACTGAACGCAGGAGGATCACTTTCCATTACCACTGTGATGATTGTTGCCATTTCAGAGAAGAAAAGACTGAGGTCAAAGATTACATGGACAGTAAAGGATGAGGGAGATCTTCCTGGCTCCAAAGCCTAAGTTCTCTCTATTAAACCTTACTTTTCTCTTAGCCTTATTGGAAAGGAAACAAGTCCACTGTCTCCTGGGAGCATAAAGCTCTTAGGTCTTCTAAAGGCTCTTTATCAAATGCAAATGCCTCTACTGTCAGACTTAGCCATCTACTAACAATGAGTTGTTTACATATCTGCCTCCCCAGCTGGGAGAATTTCTGCATCACCATGGCTTAGCATGGTTATTAACCATGCTACCTAAAGCTTAACCAAATGCCCTAGTCTGAATGTTGGTGTTCCCCTAAAATTCATATGTTGGAATTAACCTCAACTATTAAGTGGTGGAGTGTCTTGGGGAGTGATTACATCATGAGGGTCCCACCTTCATGAATTAGCACCCTGATAGAAGAGATGAAAGACTGCATGTTGGCCAGTGTGCCATGGAAGGCTACAATGTCCCTCCTTTCCACCATAAGAGGTTGCAGCCAGAGGTTCTATCGATAAAGCATAGAATGAGCCTTCACTTGGCACCAAGTCTGTTGGACATGGACACCTCAGCCTCTAGAATGCAGAGAAATAGATTTCTATCATTGGTAAATCACCTAGCCTATTGTAGTATGTCACAGCAGCCACAGCAGACTAAAATCTCAAATAGGTAAATAATGGCAGCCAATGTGTATTTCATCTGCCAGGCTCTGATCATTTCACTTTTTGCTGGCTTCAATTTCCTGATTCATAAAACAATGGAAGAATAAATGGGCAGATGGATATGGGTGGGAAGATGGATGGTAGATAGGTGGATGGATGGATGGATGGATGGTTAGACTTTCAGAAAGGAGGAAAATATATCTCAAAGTCTGAAAGGTTTTTCATCAAAATATGATTCTATTTGCAATTCCCTCTACTTGTCATAACTGCAAGTACAATCAGCAGATTGAAAAAGCAGGAAATCCTCTCTGGATGGTCTTGATCCAACCATTCTGGGAATTAATGGGTTCTTGCCCAGTAAGTGCTTCATAAAATGTGGTGGTAGGAGAAAATTTCATGAAGAAATAACAGGGGAATTACTGGAATCTGTTACAGTAGATACAGGGCTCTTAAGAGTTTTGAAGTTATTTCTCAAGTTCAATTTTTTTTCAGTTTCTCAAAGTTCATTATTTAGCTGTTTCCCAGAATAGCTCTAAGCACATAGATTGCAAGGTTAATATTTTATTCATCTCTTTACTTCTGCCATGAAGCATAGGATCTGAAGTACAGACTTTCAATAAATGCTGAGTGAATGAATGAACTTGATTACTACCAGAACACATTTGAATATGAGAATTTATAAATTTGTCATTCTTTCAACAAATGCTAATTAAAAGCCTGATGTCACCTGGGCCCTGTCCTCATCACTGTGAGGGATAAAAGATGTATAAAACAACTTCAAGGCAGACATAACTTCACATTGGCTGTATGTAGGGAAATGAAGAAACCATTTATTAAAATAGGTCCACTCACTCATCAGATATCTATTAGCCACTGGTATCATGCCAGTGCAGTATGGTTACTTTGTGAAGATCCTTGAACATCATGCTAAGGATTTTGGACATTATCCCAGGGACCATGTGCAATAATCAAAGGACCTTGCACAGGCTGAAATTAGAGCCAAGATGCAAAAGGAATAACAGCTGAATAGAGAAGAGGAACAAAAAACAAGCTACTATCGAAATGAAAAGTAGCTAAGTATTCTCTTCTATAAATGCTGAACCTTGTGTCTGTTGAGTTCTGTTTTAAGATTCAAATAGAAACTTGCTTAACATTATCTCATGGTGATGGAGAACTTGAAGTTTGAAGTCAAATAGATGTCATTTGGAGGATGACTGGCACCACAAGGGTGTAACGTTGAGCAAATAAGAATCTCTTCGGGCCTGGTATCAGTCAGTGCTTACTAGAGAAATAGATGTAGCACAAGATATAGGGACATACAAGAATTTCTAAGATTGGCTTACAGTGGCCCCCCACAGAGTCGGTGTAGAAGAATACAAAAGGTCTGTCTGCGCACTGGGGATCCAAGGATCTGTCAAAGGCCTGGAGCCCAAGGTACTGTCCTGTGGGAGTCCTTATCAGGAAACCAAAAGGTCTGTAAAGGAAGGCTGCACGGGGAAGCTGAAGGATCTGTGTTGGAAGCCAGGAGACAACATCCAAGGTAAAGGTGAAGACGGAAACTCTTTCAAAGAAACAGAAGCGTGTCTTCCTTCTTCATTTCCCTTTTGTATCATTCTAGCAACAATCCGCCCTAGGGTGGGTCTTCCACACCCAGAACCATGTTGACCCAAATTAGTTGGGCATTATTTACTCAAGTCAACACAATCAGTTAACTATCGCAGGCATCAATGTTCATATCTGCAGAAAGGGATTCATAATGGCACCATTTATACAGAACTACAGTGAGAATTAAATGAGGTAATAAAGACAAAACCCAGCTCTATGCATGGCACATGGTAACTACTCGATGAATACCAGATAAAGAGCATAATAGCTGTTCATGTAAATGAGGCCAGCCAATTATTTGACCCCTAATTTGAGAGCAATTATTTGACCCCTAATTGCTTCATTAGGTATTTAACTATGCATTCATTCAGTAAATTTTATTAAGCTTCGACCAGATACCAGGTAGCATCCCAAGGGTTGAAGCCTGTCCTGCCCACCTTAAAGGATGCAAAACACACAAAACAATTTCAAACAGTGAAGAAAACAGAGTACGATCTAAAGTCCATGCTTCTGAGAGCTTCCATTCTAGTGACACTGCTTAATCTCACAATGTGCCTCAGTTTCCCCATTTCTAAGATAGTGATGAGCTGAAAATGATTTGATTATAAAATATAAATCACTTTTATTAAATACCTGGCACAGTGTAGGGGTTAAAGATTTGCTGTTAATTTATTATTATTATCATTATCATCATCATCACTATGGGGCATCTACCTTTTGTACTTTTGCCACCAGCTTCAGAGTGATTTGCAGAAATGATCTCGTACAAAGACACTGAGTTGTTCTACTAAAATAACACACTTACTAAAGGCAGAGCCAGAATGTAAGCAAAATCTGTGTCCAAAACTGACGCTATGACTCATCGCAAATATTCCCCAGCTCCCCGACCACCTACCTCTAAGAAAAACTTATTTTATATACACTGACCAGAATAAATAGTTATATCATGGACTTCTTTACCCAGAGTTATTTAGGTTCTTAATAAATTGGTTTTTCTGATTTTACAGTGACAAATGAGTGAATTAGTGGTACCTTTGGAATTTTTACTCCCGGGCTAATCTCATTATCCTTGTTTATAGACCAAGAGGGATGGACAATATTGTATTATGTAGAACAAAGAAGAAAGATCCTAACTGGGACACATCTTGATGTGATTACCCATTGTGGACCATGAAACTCCATAGTAGTAATTTTATTAGGTATTTTAATACAAAACAGTAAATTAATTTTGGAGTTCTAAAGTAAGGGGCACTGATGAGATTTTCCTTAAAAGTGACTTTTGAAAGTCTGAAAATTTAGTGTTCTTTCTTTCTTCCAAGTAATGAATATTGTGGACCTTTTGTCTAAAGACAATTTGAAATCCTTCTTAATCTCAGATTAACACCTAGAAGGAAATTAGTTTCTTTCCCTGATAAAAGGGACAAATAAGACAAAGATCAATATTGTGTGCAGCGGTACTTCTCAAAGAGCTAAGTTCAAAGTTAAAGCTGAAAACTTCAGGGGGAAAAATATGCAAAGCATACAAGAGGAAAGTTAAAAGATTAAAAAAAAGAGAAAATGGATTAATAAAATCTATGCCAGGGCCGGAAATCAACATAGACATATTTCATTCAAGCCTTTTGACTTTCTGTTTGGGTTTGATCCATTTAATTTAAATGGCTTTGAACCATTTTTTTATAACATCTAAAGATTTTTCTTCCAGAAGGAGAAGCCTTAGTATGAACACAGTAATTCAGTGGGATGATTGGTTATTTGGGCTCCCAAAGTACTTACTAAAATATCTAGATTCTTCATAAATGAGCCTTTCCTGCAACTTGGAATTCACTTGAGAAACATTAAAGTATAGGCATTTGACCATATCTGAACCCTACTAAAATAGAAGCCCACATGCAGGTAGCCATGGGGGAAGACCTAGTACTTTCAATAAAGCCATGGGCAACTCTGAGACAGGACAGATGCAGAATTCCGTTCTTTCCCCTCTGGTTTAGTGGCCTAGCCATAAACACTCTCCCTCATTTTAAAGGCAAAATTGAGAATCAGAGAAGTGAAGGAATTCACACCTGAATTTTGAACTTTTTCTTGTGGTTAAAATATACATACCAGAAAATTTACTAATTTAAGCACCTTAAAATGTATAATTCAGCGGCCTTAAGTACATCACGTTATTGTATAAACATCACGACCTTCATCTCTAGAACTTTCTCAACGTCCCAACTGAAACTGTGTTCATTGAATAGCTTCCCACACATTCATTAAGTCCTGGCAATCACCATTGTGCTTTCTGACTGTGTGGATTGGAATATTTTAATTACCAAAATGAAAGCATGCATTATTCATGTTTTTGTGTTAGGATTTTTCACCTAGCATATCCTTAGGGCTCATCCACTATTATCATTTAGATCTAGAATGTCACCCCGAAGGCTCATGTGTTCAGAGGTGGAGCTTTCAGAAGGTGCTTGGATCGTGGGGTGATATACTCATCAGCACATGAATCCCCTGAGGAGTTCAGAGCTCAGTGCGCTATTAGGAGGTGGGGCCTGGTGGGAAGAGGCCAGTCCCCGGATTCATGACCTGGCAGGGTCTGTCTCCCTTCCCAGCTCCTCCCTTTGCTCTCTCTTTCCTGGCTGCCATGGAGTGAGCAGCTGTCTTCTACCCAGTCCTCAGAGCCAGCAAACCATGGACTGAAACTTCTGAAACTGTGAGCCAAAGCAAATCTCTTCTCCTTCAAGTCTTTCTTTAAGTTGTGGATGGAAGGTATTGTGTCTCACCAATCTAAGACGTGCACATTGTAATGTGCATCAGAATTTTGTTGCTTTTTAAGACTGGATAATAACTTTATCTATTCATATATTCACAGATATGGAATTTTCATTATCTTGGACCAAGAACATGACATTTCACTTGGGAATCTTTGTTTTCTCAACCCCATCATGTGCTTCTCAGTTTAGCATTAAAAACACTGAAAGTCCAGTTCAATTTCAGCCAAAGAAAAGCATCGTATTTTAGCATAAGTATGCCCTATAAAATATCTGAGATGTACTTATACTAAAAAATTATTAGTTATCTGCAATGAAAATTTAATTGGGTATCCAATATTCTGTCTTACAGCCTGTGAGACGTATTTGGTAAAACCTCAGATAAGGATATCCCTATTTGAAATTTGGAGTTGCTAGAATTCTTGCTTTTGAACCAAATCTTAATGGAAAGCTGTGAAAGTACAGTAAAAGCCCGCAGTACTTACTCTCTTGTCCTGTTCAGTGGTTGTCGGATACTCTGCATCCTTTCCTCAGTCTTGGAATTGCCCATTCCATATTATTCCAGGTAAGAAAACCGAGGCCCACTTAGCCCTCGCAGGCGTCCCAGTGTCATACAGGTGGCACTGGGCAAATGCTTGGCTCAAATCCAAGACTCCCAGATTTCAAGTGCAGACCATCTTTTTTTGGAACTTTTTACTTTAAAGTTAGTGTCACAATAGAGAAAATGATATTGTTGAAGCATTTTAAAGGCATATCATTTTTTAAAGCAAATAACTGAATCTCCATCATAAGGGACACAGTAGTTGCCCCAGTATGCTCCGTACAGTTTAATGAACCAAGAGGAAAAGATGTTCTGACTCCTGGGTGATTTGGGATGTGAGTTATTCAAACAATTGGCTTAGATCTTCCACTTCATCTTGATTCTTGAGACAACCGAAGTTAGGATTATGGCATCTACACAGACTCTCCTCTGCAGTGTCATGCTTCTTTCTCAAAGTAATTATTAAACTTGACATACAGCCATATTTATCTGCCATATCTTATCACATCTCAAATCCCAACCCTGTAAAATGCATCGTGTTCCAGAAAATGCTACCATTTTAGCTATGACATCATCAGTACCACATATAAGTCTCAGGAGTTTCAGAAATGTGGGGAGAAATTCATCTAACAACTTACACAAAGAGCTATAAAACTGGACCTTAAACACATTAAAAAATATCCAGTTTCACTGAAAGGAAATGTGACTGGAAACTACACGGAGAGCTTCGCTCACCATCATACCGACAGGAATTCCAAAACTTGACAGTGTACTGTGTTGGTGAGGATGTGGGGAAACAGGCACTCTCGTATGATGCCAGAGGGCACAAAACGATAAACACAACCCCTGTAGAGGAAAATGTAGCATCTCACAAAACAACGTAACACATGTAATCCATCAGCACAGCACTCTCGCATCAGGGAACTTACTCCAGATACACACCTCATAAGCATACCTTTCCATTAGAAATGACATAAACATCCACATGTAGGCTTTTTGTTGAATGAACTGTAGTGAACACACTCAGTGGGGTACTCTGCAGCTGAATATAAGAATGAAGAAGAAGTCGAGGAAGTAATAGGGACTGATTTGCAGAAGATAAAAGTAAATGGCAAAAAGAAAAATACAAAAAAATCCTATGGAGTATACTATTTTTGTTTAAAATAGAAAAAGAAGTAAGAAAAAATTATGTAATTGTTTATCATACAAAAAGAAACTCAGGAAGGACGAAGTAGAGAATCCTGAAGCTGGAAAGGGAAACGGGGTAGAAGGTATAAAGCAGTGAGCACATTGTTCTGAATCTTTAAGACTTTCAGAAGCATGTCCGTGCCCCATATAATTTTTTTTAAATAACTAAATCAACAAAGATTGGGGAGAAAAGAATGAAAACCTAACATGAAAAACAAATTAAAATGAACCCAAATGCATTGAAAATGAATGCCAAAAACCCATACTACTGGGTGGGCGTGCGACTAACGCAAGCAAGCAACAGGCACAGTATGGAAAGTATCCCTCAGTCCTGACGAGAGCTGAGGCCTGGGGGAAACTTCTAGGAAGTTTGCTTTCACCAGCAGAATGGTGAAGCAGTTTACATAATAACAAGAGTGAGCACATGAATGCTATGGGGACAGCGTCTTTGGGGTTCTCACTAAGGCAGGGAAACATTCCAACACAAGGGGAAGGAGAGCAAGAAGCAACTGCCTCGTTCAGAGGAGGTTTCAGTTCCTGCAAACTCCCAAGTCCTAGAAAATGCACACATTCGCACATGCTTGCCCACAGGTGTGGCTGTGTTACGCTGTACCGGCTCATGAGAACCAAATTTTACAATTCGCAGCATTTTGTGAGCCAACTTTTTTAGCCCAGCAATTTTAAAAATTCAATGAAGGATATTAAAAACAAAACTAATATGTAAAACTCATATTACTTAAGTATCTCACTACTTTTTCCTCTCATGTGTTTTTGAGATTATTTATTAGTGTACATATTGTAGACTTCTCATTCAAACTAGAGATGGAGTATTTCCCCCACACTGAAGAAATCAGTAAATGTCTCAAGGCAAAGACTTCTTTGTGCTGTTTTGTTTTGTTTTGTTTTGTTTTCATTTTTCAAGAAGATTATTGTTACATATGCACCGGAGAGCATCCTATGCTGAGTCCATACATATGTTTTCTAGTTCTACTACTTCTGCAGCTTTCCTATGAGTCTGAAATCATTTCCAAGTTGAAAGTTTTAAAGATGTACATCTAAGAGTTGGTCGAATACGGTCCTCATCCACTTCGGTCTGCCAAAATGTCCACTAGGACATTTCCTGGGGTCAGGGAGAGAGTGGAGAATCTTTTCATTTATCGTATGCATCACCATACCTGGTGCTTAGAAGAGACTGTTCCCCAAAGTGGGTAGTTGGTAAAAGTGAGTTTATGCCAAATGGCAAAAAAAAAAAAATTAAACAACAGCCAATCGTTGAAAAGTTTAAAACAGTTCATGATTCATCGTAGTTATGTCACAAAGGAGCCATCCAAGGAACTCCAGGCTTCTAGCCAAATCTCAGTTTAACAGGACCAGGCTGGTATCTCCTGAGCTCTTCTCTCCCTACCACCACCAGGAAGACTTGGGATCACTGCCGAGTCCCCAGCGACTAGACCGGGGTCTGGTATGTAGTGGCTCTTGATTAATGAAAATGGAATTTCTCCTGGCGTTTCTTCTACAGAAAATAAGGCTGAGGCCCTTCTCTTCTTGGATCAGCACCCCATTCTGTCATCAACAACGTTAGCCCACACAGTCATCCTCCCTTTGTCAACATCTATGTGACTTCAGAAAATGAGGGACATTGTTCCCATAGAAACAAAGTTTACTCACATCCACTCAATAATATTTTGGAAAACAAGGAAATTATTCATAGAGAGTAAAAAGTGTCCAAAAAAAAAGAGAGGCAAGTGCCCCTGGAGGGTCTGGTAAGCCAGGTTACACGGGATGCCTACTCTGCAATGCTACGGCCAGCAACCCACCCTGCCGCTGTAAACCTGCCCAGATGTGGTACTTGACTCCCTTCCTGTACGAGGATAGCTCTGAGATCTGATTTGCTTCCCTTGCTTCTTTTACAGACCTTCAAAAATCCCGTCTCCCTCACAAGGCAGAAGAGCTCACCCAGATGTCACATTCCTATTGCCTCATTGCACTGAGAGAAAACTGTGGAGAAGGAAGGAAAGCACAGCCAGTCCCAGGCCAGTTAGCATCAGCATCTGTTTCAAGACTGCAGGTCCAGGAGGAGTAGCGCTGGGGTTGACTCTTGCTTCTTAACACTACCAGTGCAGTGCCTGACTCTTCTGTCCCATGTGAGTGTGCTTTGCACAGAAGGGCTTACGTGCAGAAACACTACTGAGCCCTGATTCTACCACCCACTGCTATAAGGGTGGATGGGTACTGACTCATGTAACACTCATAACAGCCCTATAAATTAGCAATTACTTATGCTCACCAAATATTTCTAGTTTCCCACATTCCAGGCACTTTCAAGACCCTGGGGTTGGGCAAGGTCATGTGACTAGCTTTGACCAATGGGTTGTGACCAAAATGCTGTGGGTGCCTTCCAGGCTGAGCAGATGATCACCAGCCCCTCCCAGCTCTCATCCCTGTGCTACTTAGTAGCAATTTTGATGTGCTCATCAGCACACCTCCCTAAGAGGCAATTTCACACATGCATTTCATCCTGGCCTCTTTCCTACAATATAATCTCCAAGGTTTTGATGAGAAGGTGAGGCTCAGAGAGCTTATGTGTTTTTCTCAGGGTCACACGGGTGGTAACAGTCAGAGGTTGGGCATTAACCAAATTTTTCTTTAACTTTAGAAACAAGGTAAGTTACTTTAATAATGAACTTCTGACAGTATGGAGCACAATGAATTGGGAATGTAAGGTATAAGCCTCTGCTTCTGTAAATTACTGGGAAATCTGGGAGTGTTTGTCGCTACAGCATAATCCAACCTCTCAAAACCACTGTGTGAGGCAGATCTTATTACTGTCCTCTTTGTGCAGATGAGAAAACTGAGGCATAGCACACTAAGTAATGTACCTACAGTCACACAGCTGGTGAACAGCAGAGCCAGCATTTGAACCCAGACAGCCTTCCTTCTGACTTGTCACTCACAGGCGGTGCTCCCACTACTCAGGACAGCAGTGCTACTGCCTGTGGTGACCACAGAGAAGTTACATTAGCTTCTGGGCTGCTGTAACAAATTGCTGCAAACTCCGTGACTTCAAACAAGAGCAATGCGTCCTCTCACAGACCTGGAGGCCACAAGTTCAAAGTCAAGCAGCTGCCATGACCATGCTACTTCTGAAGGCTCTCAGGGACAATCTGAAGCCTTCTCCAGCTTCCCGTGGCTCCAGAAATTCCTTCACTACCACATCATTTCAGTCTCTGCCTCCATCATCGTGTGACCATCTCTCCATCTTCTTCTCTGCCTCTCAATACTTGTTATGGTTTAGACCAAGAATGTCCCGAAAGACCTCATACTTTCATAGGCAGGGCTTTTGGAACGTGATTGACTCATGGATGCAAAATAGCCAACTTACTATTAAAAGTTGGGGTCCATTTGGAAGAGACAGATCGCAGGGTGGCAAGACCTGGAGAGGTTTATCTCCCTCACTCTCTTTGCTTCCTGGACACCAGTAGGTAAGCAGCTTTACTCTAGCCAGGCCCTGCTGCCCTGATATTTCTGTTTTAACCCTGCAGACCACGGACTTAAATTTCTGAAACCATTAGTCAAAATAAACCTCTCCTCCTTTAAGTTGAGGATATTGGATATTTTGTCCCAGCGATGAAGACAGGATCCATCTAGGTGATCTAGCATGATTTCTTCATAACAAGATATTTGAGATAGTTACATTTGAAAGGACCCTATTTTTAAATATGGTCACATCCTGTGGATATGAAAATTTAGATGACTCTAGTCAACCTAGTACAGGAGGAGACTGGACTGTCAGGAACCTACCCAGGACACTGCCTTTACTGCCTTTCCCAGAAATAAGTGGAGATTTGTAATGAGCTAAATGTTGCATCTTCTTGAATTCATGTTGAATTCCTAGATTTTCAGGTACAATGTTAAGAGGTAGGGTCTCTGGCAGGTGAACAGATAATGAAGATGAAATCACATGAATAGAATCAATGCCCTGATGAAAGGGACCCCAAAGAGCTTTCTTTCTACTATGTGAGGACACAGGAAAAAGCTGGCAGTCCATAACTCAAAAGAGAGCCCTCACAAGAATCCAGCCACCAATCCGATCTCAGACTCCCAGCCTTTAGAACTGTAGGAAATAAATGTAAGTTGTTTATATGACACCCAGTGTATGACAGTTTATTGTAGCAGCCCTAACTAAGACCATGCAGGGGTCTTTTATTGAAAAGTTTAACTAAAATGGGTTTAGAAATTGTTTCAAAGCTACACAACCTTGGGATCAGACATAGGCATCTACAGAGTGGAGGAGGAGGAGAAATAATCAAGAGTAGAGTCTTGGACGTGTTAAGCCCCTTCACTCTTTGGTACCATGCAGACTGAGATTCCATTACCAAAGTCACAGTCTACTTCTCTCCCTTCTATGTTAGGTAAAGTGTTGCCACTGTGGACATCCTTCCTACTCATTTATCATAAGCTCTGTGCCTTCCCACTGAGGAGAGAGCTGGGTCTAGCCTAATGCTCTTCCGATTTCCACAAGTAGAGGGAACATAAATTCTTTCCTTCTGCATTAGGACATACCTATTTTGGCTGAGAAATAGGGATAGGAAACTAGTGACCTCAAGAACTTGACCTACAGATGTGTTGTTTGGCCAGCCTCACCAGTTCTCTAGAGTTAGCTTGACTCTACTGATCTGTAAATAAGCCAGTGAGTTCACCTATCTTGTTCCTGGCCCCTAAAAAAATATTAGATTTGCAGCTTCTCCGGGATATGTCAATGTTCCTCAGCACCCACAAGAGAATTCATTTCTTTCTGAAGATTCTTTTCTGTCCTGTACTAATAATCCCCTGAACATAACTGACTTGATTTCTGGAAAGCTAATAACTGTAGCCTAATTATGCATTTCCAGTCTCCATCTCCTTGCTAACTCCCACCTACTCCTTTTTGTTCCATTCACAATGTGTCTCCAACATTCAAAGGCCCCAAACACCTTGAGTTTCTCCCTAATCATTAGGTTTCTCTACGCACCCTAGAAAGGAAGATCAAAGAAAAATTTCTGTTATCCCCAGATGCCAGTGATTCCAGCAACCTGCTGAAACATGTCAGTAGTATAACAGGATGGCTGTTGCAGAGGGAAAAGAACTATTCCTAAAGCCAGAGGCAACTGTGTTTGTCTCGCTGAGTAAATGTTCAGGCAGAATATTGGTGCATCCAATCCCTCATGTATAAATAGGGATGGTGATACTCTGCTGGTAAAAGTTGGATGAGCTAATAGAAATTAAATCATTTCTTTCACTGCAAAATCTACGCAAATATACAAGATTGCTGCTATTTTTCAAGGCAGGCATTTCTCATTTCCAGCTGCACAAAGTGATTGTTCTATGTACATCCAGAACTGGCAACCAATCCTTGGTTTCTTCAGTTTGCAGAGCTATTGACAAGCCCATTGGGAGACAGATGTGGACAATGAGAAGCAATCACTTCAAAGGGGACACAGCATCAATATCATTTTCATGCTTGGCATTATTTCAGGAGAAGTACTTGCTTCCTGCGCATCCTCCCCCAACAATTATTTCTGGGTTCCCTTTACAGAGTGATTATAACCTGATCTTCAATTTGACTGCTTATGTCAAAGGTAATTACCTCTATCATCCATAATTATTGAAAGCTGCTAAATCCTCACCATCACACACCCTTTAAATAGGAAAATGAATTAAGCACATCAGCAGCAATGACCAAATAAAGGAAATGAAGTACCGGAATCTACAATGAACTTTTCCCATCATACATCCCTCAGTCCATTTTACTGTGATGTGGAGCAGTACTAATCAAAAGCAATAGTGAGCTGAGGATTTAGCTCAGTGGTTCTACCACCTGCCTCACAAGCACAAGGTCCCAAGTTCAATCCCCGGTACCCCCCCAAAAATAGTGAACATTTATTAACATAGGATGTGTATCCATAATTGCCCATAATCCCAAATGCTCCAAAATTTTTTTAAAATACTGCTAAATAATACCATAAGTGCAAAATTCTATATGACATAGCATAGTTAAAACTCAGCCACCCAAATCTACTGTGTAAATTACTTTTAAGCTATGTATGCATAAGATGTAAATGAAACAAATGAATATTGTGTTTCAGATTGGGGTTCCATCCTCAAGTTATCGTATTTCAAATAAAATAACAAGTTATAGATAGATACATCTTAGACAAGATGCATATCAGACTGACAGATAAATGGTTAAAATGTTTTAAAATATATGTATACTATACATACAAATATTCCAATTCTGAAATCCAAAACACTTATTTCAGTCTTCAACAGTTCAGATAAGGGACACTCAAGCTCTTCTTTCAGTGTGTTATTGTCTCTCTCAACTTCTGTCTGTCAGAGTTCTCCACAGAAACAAAATCCAACATTGGAAGGAAAAAAAGGAAGAAAGGAGAAAAAGAAAGAGGGGAAGAGGAGGCAAGAGAAATACTTAGATGTTGCTCCTGTCTACAAAATGACTTCCTTGCAACTTCTAGACTAGTGTTTGGCCAAACAACAGGGAACCTTAGCCTAGCAGAGTGGACACATAAAATTGATGATCACATTTTGTGTGAAAGGCTTTTGTAGGCTCATCAACATGGAGGAATGGAGACTCCTAGACTTTGCAGTTTATCAATGCAGAGAAGGAATTTGGCCTTGGATGAAGGGCATTAAATCCTGCCCAGAGACTCTCCACTTCATCACATTTTGCTCTAGAAAGACAAGTAAAACTTTTTTAAATAGCTAAGCTACAAAAATGTTCCTAGACAAAAGACTTTCAAGAATAAAGTCACTAATAAGATTTCACTTATTTTCTAAATGGAATATTACTAGTGGGAAAAAGGGTTGGACTGATGTGTTAGTCAGCTTTCATCACTGTAGCAAAATTACTGAGACAATTAATTATAGAGAGAGGTTTTCTTTGGCTCCTAGATTTGTAGTCCAAGAAAAAAGGATCCCATCGCTTTAAGCCTGTAGCAAGGAAGAGTATCATGGGAGAAGCGTGTGAAGCACCGCAAACTACTCCCTTCGTGAGCTAGGATGCAAAAAAGAGAAATAGGAAGAAAAAGAGGCCAAGGTCCTGCAATCTTCTTTAAGGCCACACTTCTAATGACCTAAGGATCTCGCCCTCTTCGCTCGATCTCCTAAAGGTTCCATTGTCTCCTAACATCTCCGCCTTGGGTTGAGGGTAAGGTGCAGTGGGGGTCGATGGGTTCTTACGCAGCGTCTTACAAATATGAAGTCAGGCTGTTGACCAGGGCAGGCTCTTCTCTGAAGGCCCTGCAGAAATATCTACTTCTGGCTCATTGAGATTGTTGGCAGAATATGCTTCCTCTGACCTTGCGGGACTGAGAGCCTCCTGCTTTACCAGTTCCGAGCTGGGTCACTCCTGGCTCCAAGAGGCTGCCCACCTTCTCAGAGTTGCAATACACTGAATACACTGACTGTACATCTTCTGCTTCAAATCTCTATGATATCTGGAGCTGCCACCAGCTGAAAAAACTCTCTGTTTATCAGGGCTCATGACATCAGATCACTCCCACTTCAGATCATCTTCCTGCGAGGGGTCATCTGTATCATAAAACCCGATATTGCTGGAATGCCGCCTCACATGTTTAACATCTTTGAAAGCCTGGAAGGTCACTTTTGAACTCTGCCTACCACACCACTGATTCCCGTTAAAGCTCTGGAAACACTGTTTTGTGGTATTTTTTAATTGCAGACTTATTCACAACATCAGTTCTTAAAATACATGACACAGATATTGCTCATTGGAGATTTCCCAGGTGTGGTGGGGGATGGTTCCTTAAGAGAATGAAAAAGCTGAGACTCAAAGACCCTCAGTGTGCTGTTACATGGCAAGTGCACGAAACAACCAGTGTTTGAACCTAAACTCTAAGTAAAAGGCAACTATGTTTCATTCCTGTCTCCTTCCTCCAAATAATACTTGTATCCACTTCAAGAGACCATTTTCAGTAGACTATTAGAAAAGCAACTCTGGTCTTAAGTTCATTTCTACTGAAGTGCAAGAGACTGCTAGAATGACTAATTTGTTCAGCAATTTATATAGGGGGTGACTTTCCCCTGTGTGGCAGGCTCACTTGCTCATTGTGAAAGGACCAGATAAGATCACTATCTTCACTGGAGTAGCAGTCACCATCAAAGTACAGTGAAATACTCCAGCAGTTGAGGCACAGGGTGACTGTGACTGGTCTTGGAGGCTCAGAATCCCTTACTGAGTGGTTTGCAATTTATAGAAATAAATCTGAACAGATGACATTTAAATAACTTTTGAAAAGATATTCTTGGACCAGGGGTCTGCGCTCTAAAATGTCTCAAACCACACCCCTAGCAGGGAACTGGGTTCAGTAATTTCACAGACCCCTTCCAGCTATGGGACTCGATTCCTGCTTTAAAAAAAAATACACTGACCCAGATCCCTCAGTTTATTCAGTTTACTATCAGCCTTTTCCTCCTTCGACATTTTAACAGCTCAAATGGAAAACTCTTGGGGACTCAGTTTCTTAAGGCTGATGAGTTATGTCATCAATCTAAATGATGCCACCTGCACACTTTGTTCCATCTGGAAGGCTTTTAAAAGTCTCTTTTTTTAACAGAGTCTAAGCAGCTGGCCGCCAGATGCCAGTCTCCACCCTCTGAGTTATGTTGGCAGCTTCTAGTTGGGATGATTTAATAACCAATCCTCGCCTAAACTGGTGCTTAGTTACTTCTAGCCTGGGTTTTTACTGTTAAGTGGCATCAAAATTCAGGATGACGGAAGGCTTCATGAAGAGTAGGTAAAGATGACCCAGGACAGTAGTCCCAAGGACAGGGCGACTGAAACCCAACAAAAATGTCAGAATTTTTAAATTTATGACTGTGATCCTAGATAAGTACACAATTAAAATACATATATAAAATTAGACAAGCTTAGAGGTAATAATTCAAAATGACTATCAAAAATACAGTGCATTTCAAGCCTTCCCAACATTGATCAGACATGTATCTGTGGAACAACAAACTGAGAACCCCCAAGAGCATGTTTAAAGATCAGCAAATATTCATAATTTTTGCCAAATATGATAACATTCAGTATTCTAAAGAGCATGTGCAAGTTGAGGGCAAGAGCCAGAAATCTCAAGATGTTTTCAGGAACTACTTTCAAGAATTTTTTCTTTCTAAATCAACTTAATTTAAATACAAGAAAATCAGCCACTTTTTATGTACAGCTCGATGGTTGTGGTAATTGGCTACCACTGTAACCCCCACCACAATCCAGTTGGATTGTCCCCATAACTCCAGAAGTTTCCCCGAGACCCCTTTGCTTTCAGCCTCCATAACAACCCCTACTCCAGGCAATCTCTGAGAGGCCAAATCAGTATGGATTGATTTTGCCTGTACCAGAATTTCATCTAATTGAATCATTACAGAATATTCTCATTTGTATCTGGTTTCTTGAGGATTTACAGTGGTTTATCCATGGTAACATGGAGCAGAGGTCAGACTTTCTTGCCAAGTAGTATTCCATCATGGGAATTTATCACACTTTTTTTTACTTGTCCTTTAATGAACATTCAGGTTGTTTCCAGATTTATTGTTGAGCAATGATCCTTCAAATCACTATACTATGGAGACAGTACAAACTGTCTATTTACTTACAGAAGGATATTTTTTGTCCAGTTTTTTGCTAACATGAACTACACTGCTATGAGTATTTTTAAATCAACTTCTTGTAAACCTAGTCTTTCATTTGTCTTGAATATAATTTCTGGATTTCGTGATAAGGGGAAATTTAACTTTACACACAAGTGCCAAATAGTTCTTTTGTGGCTGTATCACTTAGCCACTAGCGTTGCATGTGGGTTCCACTTGCTACACATAAGCCAACTGAGCACTGCCAGTGTTTGTACTCATGCTAGGAAGTGTACACAGAATTACCTCACAGAATTTTTAATTTGAATTTCCCCAATGACAAGAACATTTAAGACACTTGTTAAGGTCGGAAGAGAGAAGACTTGGACTCAGGACTAAGGAGAGGTTACTGAGTAGATGCCCATTGTTCCTCTGTGCCTGCAACAGCTCTACTTTACTCCTAGTGCTGTGGTGTAATTATCTGTAGCATCCTGCATTGGTCTGCTTGGGCTGCCACAGGAAAGCGCTATAGATTGGCTGTCATAAACAGCAAAGTTTATTTCCCACAGCTCTGGAAACTGAGAAGTCCATGATCAAGGTGCCAACTGACTCAGTTCCCTAATGAGTTCTCTCTGGTGGGCAGATGGCTGCTTCCTCCATCTCCTCGCATGACAAAGGAAAAGAGAAAGCAAGCTCCCAAGTGTCTTCTTCTGAAGACACTAGTCCCCTTATGAAGGCCTATCGCTATGACATCATCCAAACCTGGTTAACCCCCCATAGACCCCACCCCACCACGAGATCCCATCTCCAGTTACCATCACATCGGGAGCTGTGGCTGATTCAACATGGAAATCTGGGAAAGAACATGATTCAGTCTATAGCATCCCTGCAAATGCAAGTTTGGATTAAATTTTGCCATTTCTTGTGTATGTTAGTCAGCCTTTCATTGCTATAACAAAAAATACCTGAAACAAGCTAACTTATGAAAAAAGGAAATTTTTCTCTTTTTAATTTTCTTAGGTACATGTTTGCAGTATTCGGTGATTGCATTCATGATGGAGAGTTGGTATATGTACCTAATGCATCTGTGGCTCACAGTTCCGCAGATTCAAGGGCAGGGGACTCCCATCAGCTTGACTCCGGTGAGGACTTCGTAGAAGATGGTAGGATCTGTGTGAAAAGAAGGATAACGTCATGAGGTACAAAGAGAGAGGGGCAGGGACCAGGTTTGCTCTTTTTATAACCACTGTCTCTTGAGAACTACCAAGGAGTTGCAAAAGAACTTAATCCTTTCCCAGGGCATGTCCCCAATAATCTATAGACCTCCCAATTGGGCCCTCCACTTAAAGTTGCTACCACCTGCCAATACCACTCCCTGCCAATACCACTCCCCTGGGGACAAAGCCATGTAATGGGGACCAATACATGTGAGGAGACCACATGGGACCAACTCCCTGTGAGGAGTCTCCAACTGTATCCAAACCATAACAATGAGAGAAGGAGCCTTCACCTCCATCTCCTCACAAAACCTCCTAAAAATCTACATTTCTCCTTAATATGTTTGAAGTTGGATTTATGGTTCTTAGTCAAATTCCAAGAGTAGAATTTACCTAACAAACACTCATCGCCTTCATGTTAGAATTTTATTAAATCTTGATAACATTAAAAATATACACTGTGATGTGTTTCATATTTTTGAACTACTAGCTTTCTTCTGAGTACAGCCTGCTGAGAATGCAGCATATGATATCAAGAATAATGCAAATTTAAAGGAGCACTATTATTAATGAAAATGTATTATGTCAAGTTTTGGCTAATTCCAAAAAAACTTTAAGATTTATCCTCTCATACATTTGTGTAACATTTTTTGACCCTTTGTGAACTGAAGGAATCACACTCCATAATCAAGTCTGTCTGTCCGTGGAGGCAAAATAAAAATTGAGCCAAGGATTCTATCTATCCCTGAAACCAAATCCAAGCAAAAATGTTTTCTTGACTTTCTTCCCATTTCCTCCTTCATTCTGGCAATAAATTGCCATCAGAATGTAATCATTTCAATTTCTCATAGCCTATCTCTTCTTGTTGGGATTCATAATATGCAAACATCCTGTTCCAAACATCTTATCTGGTAGCACTTAATGATTGTTTGAAAACGGATAAAAACATGCATGCATACCTCAAATTTGCTTTATACATCTCTGACCAAACTTTGACAATATAACCTTTCAAATTTGTTTTAGCCTTGTATTGTTTCATTTGGCAACTTTTTCACTGGGTATATGAATACAAAATGTTATGTAAGACCCTTGAATATTAGAAAGATGCAAAGAAATTTAAGACATGATTCCAGCCCTTGAGAAATTCATACTTAGTTTGAGGAGAGGCACATACATGAAGAACGATGACAAAAAGCAGAAAGTGGTAAAAGTACCCAGTTAGTGAGATAAATGACTGCATCTTGAAAGAATTGAGTGTCCTTGAAAGCAATGCTTTACTTTGCCAAGAGAGCTATGCAAGCAAGTATTAGCAGCCAAGTGAGGAATAAAGTGGTGCTTTTACGAACAGCCGAGAGTGCCCACTAATACCACTCTCTGGCTTGGGAGAAGAGAAACTGATCTCTGAAAATAGCTTATGCTTCAATGTAGAAGTCATCATTGCTGCTCCCTGGTTTCCACCCCCAAACCAGTAAAGCCAGTTCTGAACCCAGTTTTTTAATCATCCATCTAGATAAAAAAATCTGCAACAGAGTAAAAGAGTGATGGACCATTCCTTTGAAAAGCTGATTTGCCTGTACTTACACACACACACACACACACACACACACACACACAAAAAAAAAAGAAAACAAAAGCTCAGCCTACCTGGGAAGAGGAAAGAAGAAGGCAGACAAAATCCTTGCACACCCCGAGGAGATGCATAATTCCTTCATCTACCACAGGAGATACAGAGAATTCACTAGTGAGATATGGCTGGTGAGTTTCATTCAGTCTTGGACCAAGAGAAATTGTAGCTCCTTCTCTGTTAGAGGAAAACCAGAAAGTGAAAGGGAAGTTATTAAAAAGGGAAGTAATAGTATTATCTTTTTTTCTTGTCTGTGGGCTGAAGATGAGCTGTGAACAAAGGGACAAGTCTATGTTGCACCTCAAATATCATGACCTCAGAATAACCTTTTACGAATGTGCTTTGTACAACATTTTATCACATCGTGCTTTCAAAATAAGCATTCTTTGAATGGTGTGTTCCTTTGGAAAGCATGGAGCATGTTGCTCCTGAGTAGAAGACTGAATGCTCCCATGGCACCAATTTCTTGTCCTTTCCTATATCTGGCCCTTGTGGTTGAAGCGTGTCCCCAAAGGTCCATATGCTGCTAGCTGGGTCCCAGTGTGGTGACATTCGGGCAGTGGAACCTTTAAGAGATAGGATCTACTGGATGGTAGCTGGGTCACTGGAGATATCGCCCTTGGAAGAAATTCATGTAGTTCTCATGGGACCCGAGTTAGTTCTCATGAGAATGGATTGTCATAGAGTAGGCCTAGCACACATGCTTTGTCCCTTCTGTGTGGACCTGTGCCCTTTTTTTTTTTTTTTTCTCACTAAAATGCAGCCAGGAAGCCCTCAGCAGCACACTGGTGCCACACTCTTTGGGCTCACTAGCCACCACAATCATTAGCCAAATAAACATCTTACTTTATACATATCCAGCTTTAGATATTTTACTGTAGCAACAGAAAACTGACTAAGACCTCATGCCTTTCAATAGACCCTTTCACACAGACACTGGCCTTGGACATAAGATTGTCTTGGCCAATCAGTCAACAGGAAATGTGATGCAAGCAAAAACTTAAGGGAGCACATGCATATTTCTACTTCTACTCTTGGACTCTTATAATTGTCTGAGGACAAGACCAGAATGTCCTGCTGGAGAATGAGACAGGTGGAGCAGAGCCAGTTTCCCCAGCCAATATCATCATAGAGCCATCAACAGCCAGAAGATTACTGGCCACGTGTGTCGGCCTTGGTCAAGACTAAAGAACTAGCTAGCTGAGCACAGTCAACATGAACCAAACGGTCCAGAGAGCCCACAGATTTGGGAAGACTAATCAGTGATCACTGTTTTAATTCATTAAATTTTAGGGGATGTAAACATAGAAATAATTAATTGATTTCCTCTTCTTGGGAATTCCTACACATCATTAGTGTCATCCAAACCTATTTTACTATATTCTCGTTTCCATAGAAAATTTCAAAGTATGATTCCACAGATAATACTCCAAAGAATCACTGGAATAAAAATAAAATTGCCTCAGGATGCCAATCTTAGAGATATAATAGAAGACATTCAGGATATGATGACAGAATGCTTAGGGAAATGAAAGAAAATAAAACAGATAACGTGTTTAAAATCCTAAGCACTTGAAACCTTTTTTTTTTTTTTTTTTTTTTTTTTTTTTTTTTTTTTTTTTT
>NW_022900947.1:9681734-9691154 GCF_012274545.1 Fukomys damarensis
ATCCCACCCTTAACCTTTTTTTTTCTTTTTTTTTTTTTTTTTTTTTTTTTTTTTTTGGTACCAGGGATCCAACTCGGGCCCTTGCACTTGCAAGGCAGGCTACAGAACCACTGAGCCAAATCCCTGGCCTGAAATCCTACGCACTAGAGAGGATGGTGACATTCATGGCAAACAGGTAACTCAGGAAGAGTGAATTTCAGGGAAAATCATTTTGTTTTAGGGATATTAAACCTAAAGTGAATGCACTATTTCCAGAAGCTAAGATATACGAGGCACTGACCAACTCACAGAAGGAGATCCCACAGGGGACCCAAGGCAAGGGTTGGAGGGTCTCTGATATTTGATATTTGCCATGTATACAGAGGCCAAAAGTAGCAACTGATAGAGTCAAGACTGAAACTCAAACTATTGAGTTTTTGGTCACCTAACGTCACTGCTCATGAGTCATTTAATCATCGGTTAGATACTGGCTCACTGGTGGACAGCCGGCTCAAATTGATAACCCAGCTGAAAATGTGCTGTACAAAGAACAGCTAACACAAAGCCAGAATCACTGAACTCAAAAAAGAAAGAAAGAAGAAATTGGTGGGGAGAAGAGGAGGCTATGAGTTGCTTTTGGATATTTGAAAGTCTCTTATATGTGGAAAATAAAGCACAAGTGTTAACTGCTACTCAAAGAATTGCTCTGTGCCTTGGGAAGCTGTGGGCCCCTTTCCCAGAGAGTAGTTGAACAGAAATAATGTAGCCATCTTTCAGTGCAGACAATCAGAAATAGAGTAAGAGAGTGAATTAGAACACGCTCCAGTCTTCTTCCAAATCTACAGTCCAAGCCTACTACTATATCTTTTCTAGACTCCTCTCCTAGGTTTGCCTATCTACAATAAGCTGATCTGCTACCCTAAATCAGCAAAGAATTGAGAGTGCCTTCATATTTACTCACTGGATGAGTCACCTTTCCGTTCCTGTAACAAAAAAACCTGAGATAATAAATTTATAAAGGCAAATTATTATTTTAGCTCACAGTCACAGAGTTTTGAGTCTGTAATTGGACTCAAATTTGGGGGAGAGGTGTTGGGTCTGCAGCGAGAGCTAAGCACATCATGGTAGGCTGTGTGACAGAGTACAACTGCTCACTCCATGGCCAGGAAACAAGAGAAAGAAGAAGGGTCTGAGGTCCCAGGATTCCCTCTAAGGTACGCCCCTGATGACTTAAAGATTTCACACCAGACTTCACCTCTTAAAGGTTCTACCATCTTCCAATAGTTCCACTTTGGGGAAGACATACTTAACAGAGGGGCCTCTGAGGATATCTGAGATCCAGACTGTCACATTCATTGTGGCCAAAAGCCATAAAGGGTGAATCAGAAACTTCAAGCTGGAAGGAATGACTTCTACCCATTCCATGTCTCCAAAACTGAATGGGACAAGAACACAGCAGGCATCTGTGTTTCATCTGACATGAGCAGGGTCACCGTCTTCTGTGACTTCATCCTGAAGTTGGGATTGGTCTTTTTCCCTTGCTCTGAATAAAGATCAAGCAGATTAATGCCCATTCTCCAATCTGTAATAATGTCTTCTGAGAAAGATGGTTGCCCAACAAGGTTCATTTCTCCTTTGGCCTCTTCCTTGATGTGTTCACGTGTTTGATAGAACTCAGGAAAGGCTTTTTGAGAAAACCTAGACGAAGCCACCCGGGTTTCAAGATGTAATTTGGAACTTGCCTGCTGCATGCAAGTTAAGGAGAAAAAAATAAAGGTAACCAGAAAAGCACAAAATTGAATATATGAAAAATACAATGTTTCAGACTTCATAATTGCATTCAGATAGGAACATGTATGCTTTCCAAGAATAACAACCTGCTATAGTTAGTTTAAGACTTCTTTCAGAAGTAATTTATACTCATCTCTGGTATCAACCTTAGCAATCAGTACTAAGCAAAACGCATTGCTTAAGCATATTCTCTTTGTTTGGAATGGAGAATATGTTTTCACTAGCATTGTACTGCTGACACCAGACAGCCTAGGTTCAAATCCTAGATTGGCTTCTACTGGTTTGTAACCATGAGCTGGTCACTTCAGCTCTATGCACTTGTCATCCCTTATCTGTAAAATGGGGGTGATGCTCGTGTCTCTGGACTACAGTATTGTGAGGATAACATAAGTGAATGCACTTATAGTGCAAGCAAAGCAGCCCCTGGTACATAGTTAAAGCTCAATGAATGCTTATAGTTACTGTCCCTATTGCTTTAAAATGGCAAGTGGGCAGGCTGGGATTTAGCTCAATGGTGCCACCACCTGCCTTGCAATCTCAAGGTCCCGAGTTCTGAACCTTTACAAAGAGTTTGAGTGGTGAAGGAGCTATGCTTCTAGTGAAAGTACCAAATACCTGAGGAAGAAGTGAAAATGTATGAACTTGGACTCCTGCACCTCTGTTCAAAGTAGTTCAAAGCCAGTAAGAAAAACACATGGCCTGACTGGAGGGCAATTTCTAGGCAAATTATCTCAGTTAGCCTCAATGGATCATTTATCCTATTTCTACTGTGAAAACCAATGTCAGGACATAGTATACCAAATGTTTGAGTGAGTAAAGTTAAGTGCTAGTGGGGCTACTTATCTTGTAACTTGAAATTTATAAATTCTTTTAGCCTTTGCTTTGAAGGTTGCTTCTGAAATCTGACAACAACTCATGTGATGATTTTCTTAATATGTGGATTATTTTTATTTTTTTGTTTCTCTTGCAGTACCAGGGATTGAACTTGGGACCCTGTGCTTTCGAGGAAGGCCACAACACCACTGAGCTAAATCCCTGGCCCTCATGGATATGTTTTTAAAAGAGGAGAGTAAGACCTGCTTTCAGTATCTATCTCTTCACTAATTTTACATGGTTTTACTTAGCCTATTATTAAACAACTTATAGACTTTAAATTCATATGAGTGTTCAGAACTGTGTTACCTTTGCAAGAGCAGGAAAATGGAGATTCATGTTTAATATAAAAATTAGCTATTAAAGGGTACAGAGTTTCAGCTTTTAAAAATGAGCAAATCTTAGAGATCTGTATACCATGCACCTGTAGTTAATACTTACTAAATTCTTAAAATTGTGCTAATTGTATAGATCTTATATGTTCTTATCACAGAATAATAATAAAGAGGGTAAGAGGAAGATTTTAGAGGGATGGATATGTTTATGGTCTAATGTGGTGATGGTTTTATAGGTATGTGCTTACCGCCAAACTCCTCCAGCTGTATACATTAAATACTCATAGCTTTTTGTATTTCATTCATGCCTCAATAAGGTGGTTTTGGGTGCTGTTCTGCATTCTTTATACCTATATACATTTATACATAAAAACACATTCATACGTACAGGGTCCACCAAAAACTGTATACACACTTCAGGAAATGGAAAATAGTACGATGCTTTTTCAGCAGATAGTGTTACCCTCACATGGGGGACCCTAAAGGATTTCATACATCACAGAAAGCCCACTGCATTGCCAATCCTTAGACAAGAAATTGGTGGCATACACCTATAATCTCAGCACTTGGGAGGCGGAGGACAGAGGACCACTGTGAGCTCAAGGCCAGCCTGAACCACATAGCGAGACTCTCGAAAACTCTGAAAAATAGAAGATATCTCCCATTCCCAAAGTATAAAGACCAAAATAAATAAATATATTATTTTGAAGATAGAATATTTCAGCCCCTCAAGAAATTGATTGGTTATTACAATGTATGTCCTCTCTTCTTTATTCATTTTATTCATGCTTAAATGTTAGCTCTTTCTTGCCTGGGCTCATGTCATCCTGGTAATGCCATGACCAATGTAGCCGTGGTAGCCAGCACAAACACAGTTTTTTCTCCCAGCCTACTCCCTACAAGGTTACTTAGCACGTATCACCTTCCCAGCTGTCATAGCTGCCAAAATCACTCAATCTTTGACCAATGAAAACACTGAAACTCACCTTTGCCATCCCTGTTATCAGTTCCTTCGCCATTTATTCATTGACTATTGGATGGACCAATACGATTGAGTCTTTTTAGGAGCATCGCCACCTACAGGGCACCAATTTTGGTATGAGCCAGGAAAAGTCACATTAAATACTGTGACAAACACCCCCATCTCAGTGACTCATAAATAGGTCTTGTTAAGTACCCACTACATACTGCAATGCCTAACAATATTTGTCAAATATAAGCATTGATAGAGGTAGATGGGTAGAAGACAGAGATAGATAGATGATAGATACATACATACATACATACATACATACATACATACATAGCTGCAAATAGGTTGTTTTAAAATGGTTCACTTAATTTTTCACCATTAAGGAAATCAAAGTTCAAAGAAATGGAGGAATACGTCCAAAGTCACATACTGGAATGACAGATCCAGGATCTCAGCCCAGGTCTGTGACACCACATGCACTTACACCTGCACAATTCCCCTAGTAGAACTCACAGAAAAGAAATCCTAAAGCCTGACAACTTCCCTGTAGGGTTAGATCTTTTCTCTCTTTCTACTATTTCAGTCAGAGTTATTACCCTCTATCCATTGCAGAATAGTCACGTTAGGTGATTCAAAAATCTATAGCTTCTGAAATGAGGTTTTTGTCCCAAAACTTCTTTGCATAACTTTACAGAATGACTATACTTAATGGCTTTAGCCTTTGTCGATATTTCCATTGTTTACTACTGAATGATCTATTTACTTAATTAATGCTTTCTAGTTACTTAAAGGATTTTGTTACATAGCTATTCTTTAAGTCTAAAAGCATACATTGTACTGTTTTTACTTTTATACATGCTTTATATATATGCAAATTTAAATTGTTAAAACCTGTTGATTTGTTTGAAATAAACTATACACTTCATTCATTCAGTATTTATTAAGTACCTTTGTCTATTAGGTACTGAGCAAGTCCTATTCTGAGAATAATTTTTTAAATTGACAAAATAATTTTTAAATTGACAAAATGTTTTTTAAATTGACATTTTCATCTAAGCACAGTAAGTTGGCTGTAAATTGAATTCACAAGTTCTCGTGTGTGTGTGTGTGTATGTGTGTGAAAGAGAGAGAGAGAGAGAAAGAGAATAGTAGCAGTTGGAGAAGGGATGAAAGTAGTAAAATTTATAAAAGACCTATAGACTAAAATGTCAGAAGATTTATGCAGATTGCAGACTAAAATGTCAGAGGACTTATCCAACTACACAGACAGAACTTGCAAGATAAATATCCTTGCTAAAATTTATGATTCACATGTAAAATAAAGCTTAAGGAAGACCACAACACAAATAACTTCACTTTCAATATTTTCCCATTTTATAAAAAATCATCTACTGTTATTTTAAGCTATCACACCAATAAATGAGGAACAAGTTGCACACAAATAATTCTGTTTTGCCAAAACAATGCATAAAAACAATTTCACTAATAGCCCTGTCCTGTAAGTTGAGGCATAAACTTTCCTAAGTGCTCTTTTTGCTTCCGGCAAGAGGATGCCATTTGGTCTTTAGGTATCACTTTAAAAGGCAAAAGCAGCTCTGAGTAACATGGTGTGACAAGCAGTGAATAAAAGAGAGAAAGAATTATTATGATACCTGAGACACTTGCTTTCCATATGCCTGTCTGAGGTTTGCCGAAGGACATTGCCCACTCCTAACGAGTGTATATATTAAGCTCTTTGAAATGCGAGTATTATGGAAAGGATCACAGTTGCTTTAAATTATAGAAGTTGGCAAGTGCCTGGAAGAAGGAGTGGGAGGTTGTTTAAACTGAGAAAGACAGTTGCAAAACTTCGTACAACAGCATGAGCTCTGAGCTTCAAAAACATTCTCGTGCTCAGGCGAGCACTTTATTTTTCATCGAATTGGTTTTTTGCATTGTGCTGAAACAGCTTGGAACAACATTCATATTCCTGCTTTAAATTTTTTAATGGTTTCTACATTCATGGGACAACCAAACCGAGAAAGCCTCATGTTTTGGAGAAAAGTTTGATACCAGCAATGCCCAGACAAGGTAAGCTACTATTTTCGTTGCAGTTTTTCTCTTTTTCTCTCCTGTTTGGACTTTGTCAAAATATTTACTGAAAGAACTTAATACAGTTACTTGTAAAGAAAGGGATGAACTTGGGGAAGAATGTCAATAAATGATAAATCAAGGGCTAGAAATCCTGCGCAGCAGTGCTTTCTCCTACTTTCTATTCTGTTTGATGCAAGAATCTCTGTGAAATATCTTTGACTATTTGGAAAATGCCTTTCCTCTTTGAAAATGCAGGGGCTTTTCAAAATCTCCAATATGATGAACCTAGCTTTCTTTCATCTGTGTACTGGTGGGCAAATTTGTTGCCAAAGTAAGGATAATTGTGTTTTCCTATTTCGTTATTTTCAACTCAACTTGCAGAGCTATGATTTTTCTAACTCAAAAACTGTTCCCATAGATTTTAATAACATTCCAAAACTCTCTTAATCATGGTCACTGTGGTTTACTATCAGCTTGTTTGGTAGAATATGTTTGTTGAAGTTAAATAAATCGTTTGATCTTTCCTCGTAATAATGCAGAGGCTACACACAGGATGTTATGCATCCTTAGGGGAAAAAACAATTAGACTCAACATTCCTTAATTCAAGTCACAATTTGCAGACAGTGTTGTTATCTTGGGAGAGTGACTGCCTTGTCGATTGTGCCTCTTGCACAGGTAGGGAGCAGAGACTCTAAGATATTTCCTTGTTTTTGTGGGTATTAGTCCTATGGAAAGCATCTTATAGTGTAAGTGTATAGTGCGACGCTTCTCTTTCCCTGAAAAGTTCTGTTATCAATGTTCCCATCTTCCCAAGGCAAAATTCCAGGTGCAAAAAAACCAGATATCCATTGAGATCCACAAAGTCTTCCTGCAGTCTAAGAGTTTTAACAGAGCCCACATTCATTCCTGCACGCACACTTGTGTGCTCTCCAGCAGAGGTTAAACATCACTGTGTGTTTGATTGAGCTCGAGTGGTTTGGGACACAGAGGTGACCTCAGTCTGCAAAACCTACTGATAGGGAAACATTTGTGATCCAACCATTAGGCCTGGGAGGAATGTGAGGCGCTGCCCACAGATGCTGCTTTCCAGCTAAGAAGCCCTCTACCTTTGCGCTATACCAGCTGTTGCTCTGTTTCTGGAATATTTCCTCCTCTGTCCAATTCTAGTTACATAAGGTGGCTTACAGTGTCTTCCTCTACCTCGTGGTCTCAATGATTACTGTCAGAAGAAGGATGTTCTTGTAAAGAAAATGAGACCGCAGCTCTATCAGCTCATTGCAAGACAACTGAAGCATGTTCTTCCTTTGCTGTCTCTCTCCATCTGGTTGTCGGTGGAGTAAGCGACGGTGCTAATCCATTGTTCTTCTCCCTGCCATTTCTCCTCTGTCCCTCTTTTCCCCCTTCCATTTCTAGCCACTCCAGCCCACAGAACATTCTGAGAAGAGCCGAGGGCTGGACAGGCCATCTTTTCGGCCAGTAGAGGAAGCCCCCACCCTATTCGGAGCAGGGTCTCGGGGCCCCACCCATGACTTCATCTCAGGCAGCGGGAGAACTGGGACGGCCGGCAGTTGTGTGGCGCCTGAGTGTACCCTGGGGATGGGTGCGGCCTAGAAATGCGCAGTGTGGCGTGACGTGGTTTCCCATCGTGAGCTCCCACGGAGGCTGGCGGCATCTCTGAAAGCCATACCCACCCGCCAGGCCCCACCCGAGAGCCCAGAAGGGCCCCAAGAAGGACAAAAACAAAAAGGCAATTAGGGTTGCTAACGAAGCCCCAAGCCAGCTGACTCACCCGTCACTGGTCACTTGGGGGGCTTTGTGATGAAACCTGGACAGCGCCCTGGAAAGGACAGGTCAGGAATGTCTCAGAAAGGGTGCTGATGGGCCCAATGTGACCTCAGCAAGGCATCCTGGCCGCAGAGAGGCCCAGGGAGAGGTCTCCTCTGCAAGGGTCAGGTGAGGAGAGTGTTAACTACAGAGCTCCTGGGAGGCTCGTGGCCTTTTTCTGGCTGGCTTTGGGTGAGCACCAGGCTGAGCCCAGGTTGGGGCCACAGACACTGGCCCCAAGTCTGTGCACAGTCCCTGACACACCGGGCTGAGATCCATGCTGAGGAACTAGGAAAGGGACTCGATCTTACTTCAGTCAGCCTTCGCCAAGAGTCCCTTTGGTGCCAGACGCTCTAGCAAGGCTCTTTGAACCTGGCCTTGATAAAGAAAAGCCAGACATTAACGGCAATGCAGAAAGTACTGACAACACCAAGGAATGCTGTGCCTATCAGCCTGCTCGAATCAAAGAAAACTTCCCACTGAGTTGCATTTGAATGAGATCTTGGAAGATGAGTGCTTAGTATGAGAGCCAAGAAAGGACAGGGGGATCCAGGCAGAGGGTGGCATTCAAAGGCAGAGGTGCAGGGTCACTGCTACTCTCATAAACCAGAGGCATTAGGATGGCGAGGCTCTGTTTCCCAGAGTGAGTTCCCAGGCACCTGAGTTTCGGGGGTAATGAAAGAGTAACTATGAGTACTTCCTAGTCAAGCAGTTGTGGGAATGTGAGAAGCTGGGCACTATAGCGGATCAGAGTCCTGGCTCTGAGCTCACAAAGGTGACTTCAAGGACCAGCTCCACCCTTACCTGCCTTGTGAGCATGGGCCCAGTCAAGTGTTCACTTCTCCACCTGTTAGGTGAGGGTAGCAAACCTGTCCATCTCCTGGGGACATCCTGAGGACTAAATTAGAATCCAAATTACTATCAAAGTGCCTGGCACCTTAATGAATGCCAGCCAACATTAGCTATTCGCACCGGTTCCTTTGCAGCAGGACCTCACACACTTAGATCATTAACACTCTGACACTCCATGAGTGGTGATTAGAATCTGATGTTCTCCAAACTCCAGGAAATCAGTTTTCCTCCCAAAGAGTAGCACACAGATCATGGGTGTCTTATGGAGAAGTGAGACTTAGTTGGTCTGTTGCATTGAGACCATATGTCCTTAAAAAGTTCAAAGTCTTCCAAGACTTAATTGAAATGTACCAATTTTCACCAAGCGCCTCACAAATTATTTTCCATATTTCTAAGCACCAAAAGCCCAACAATTTGAATTCTCACATCTTAAAAAAAAATCAACTTTTTAAAAACTCCTTTCAACTTTTAGGATAAAAGAGAAAATTGACAGCAAAGTAAGATTTTGGCAGTAATTCCACACTTGAAAAATCAGCCTTTGCCTTCAGTTTAAGGACCTACTCTGTAGATGAAAATGCAAAAGAGACTCCAGAAGAAAACATGATCCTACTTGCAAGGAGTTATCAATTGAATGGGGGAAAAAAACATGCAGTCTAATATTATATAATGTAAAATTAGCTATTATAAGATATAGTGGAAGAGATGTTCAAAGCAAAGAA